>NW_019948277.1:0-2033 GCF_002910315.2 Salvelinus sp. IW2-2015
TGTTTAACAAACCTCCCAAAACGTAGCTTAATGCCCACTACAACACTCTTCGTGCTAAACTGCTCTTAAACGCGTCAGTAAAAACTAATTATTGCGCTTCTACCCATCGCTGCCTCGCACCGGCCGCAGTACATAACTCTGGACAGTTCTGACTTAGTCGTATGTAAGTTGTCCACATATTCTAAGTGTCTGGCTAGACTGTAAACTCTGCCTGTCCAGGACTATGATATTATGCTGTTCCATCCCAAATTAAACTCTAGAAGTCGTGCCTTCTATTTTCGCAACCAAAGCCTCCTCTCTCATGCTGGCCAAACTACCCTCGTAAAACTGACTATCCTTACCGATCCTCTGAGCTTCGGTTGATTAATTTTCAAAAATAGCCCCAACACTCTACTCAGCAAAAACTGGATGTAGTCTATCACAGTGCCATAACCGTTTTCACTAAAAGCCCCATTATACCTACCCCACCACTGCGACCTGTATGCTTCTCTGTGGCTTGGCCCATCGCTAAACATATCTTGTCGCAAACCCAAGTGGCTCCAAGGTCATCTATAAGTCTTTGCTTAGGACCGCCTTAACTCAGCTCCACTGGTCACCATAACAACAACCCACCCATAGCACCCGCTTCCAGGAAGTATATCCTCACTCGTCATCCCCAAGCCAACACCTTACTTTGGCCGCCCGTTCCTTACAGCTCTCTGCTGCCAATGAATGCGAACGTGGAACGAATTGCAAAAATCGCTGAAGTTGGAGACTTATATCTCCCTCACTAACTTTAAGCATCAGCTATCTGAGCAGCGTACCGCTCGCTGCAGCTGTGCACAGCCCATCCGACTACCTACCTCATCCCCATTTTTATTTTTACTTTTTTGGCTCTTTTGCACATCAGTATTTCTACTTGCACAACATCATCTGCACATCTATCACTCCAGTGTTAATATGTTAAATTGTAATTACTTCGCTACTATGGCCTATTTATTGCCTTACCTCCTTACTCCATTTGCACACACTGTATATAGACTTTCTATTGTGTTATTGACTGTACTTTTGTTTATCCCACGTGTAACTCTGTTGTTGTTTTGTCGCACTGCTTTGCTTTATCTTGGCCAGGTTGCAGTTGTAAATGAGAACTTGTTCTCAACTGGCCTACCTGGTTAAATAAAGGTGAAAAACGAAATTTAATTAAAAATACTTTAAAAAAATCATAACTTTATTGACACCACCCAAATGGATACTGTCATTAACGCGGTTCTTAATACTGTAGCAAACATTATATTAAAAACTTCTCTAGGGGGCAGATTTTTCACTTAGGGAAAAATAGCGTGCCCAATTTCAACTTCGTTCTACTCATCCCCAGAATAAGATATGCATATTATTAGTAGATTTGGATAGAAAACACTCTGAAGTTTCTAAAACAGTTTGAATCATATCTGTAAGTATAACAGAACTCATGTAGCAGGCAAAACCCTGAGGACTAACCTTTTTTTTTAAGTCACTGTCTGTTCATTGAGGTTTTATGGGCAGGCCAGATTTATAATCACTCTATTCTCAGTTCCTACTGCTTCCACTGGATGTCACCAGTCTAGGGAAATAGGTTGAGGTTATTCATTTGTGAAATGAAGAAGAAGGCCACCAGGAAGTAGAGTAACGTCTTGTGTACTGTCTTGTGTACTGTTTGAGAGCTGCGCAATACTAGAAAAGTAGTGTTCGTTTGTTGATCTCCTGTATTGAAAACAGATTGACCCGTCTTCAATTTGATCGATTATTAACGTTTACAAATACCTTAAGTTGTATTACAAAAGTACTTTGAAATGTTTTGGCAAAGTTGAGGTAATTTTTTAGATATTTTGTCGTGACTTTGCGCAAATTGGAAGCTGTTTTTTTCTGGTACAACGACGCCAAATAAATGGACAATTTGGATATATATGGACGGAATTAATCGAACWAAAGGACCATTTGTGATGTTTATGGGACATATTGGAGTGCCAACAAAAGAATCTCGTCAAAGGTAAGGCATGTTTTATATTTTATAT
>NW_019948277.1:7128-8373 GCF_002910315.2 Salvelinus sp. IW2-2015
CACCAGAGAACACACACAGGAGAGAAACCTTATAGCTGTGGTCAATGTGGGAAGAGTTTTACTACATCTAGCCATCTGACTGGACACCAGAGAACCCACACAGGAGAGAAACCTTACAGCTGTGATCAATGTGGGAAGTGTTTTACTACATCTAGCCATCTGACTCAACACCAGAGAAGCCACACAGGAGAGAAACCTTACAGCTGTGATCAATGTGGGAAGAGTTTTATTCAATCTGGCCATCTGACTCAACACCAGAGAACACACACAGGAGAGAAAACGTATAGCTGTGGTCAATGTGGGAAGAGTTTTGGTCGATCTGACCAGCTGACATCACACCAGAGAATACACACAGGAGAGAAACCTCATAGCTGTGATCTGTGTGACAAAAAATACTCTGATAAAAGATCTCTGATCAAACATCAGAAAATACATGGAGTTATTTCATGATATCAATTAATTAATGTCACAATGTAGAATGTTTTAACATTGTAGTCGGAGTATTTTAATGATGTCACAATGTAGAATGTTTTAACATTGTAGTGGGACTATTTTAATGATGTCACAATGTAGAACCCTAAATGTTTGTCCCCTGTTCTATTGATTTCAACATGATATGGATATTAGCCTCAGGGGGAAAATACAGGCTCTGAATTGAAAGAGTACTATTTATATGATTGAACAAAAAGTGACTAACAAGAAAAGAGCTGTGTTACACTTACCACGTTGGTGACCCACTTGAATCAAAATGCAACACCTCAAAATGTAGCGAGCTGTTTTCTACAAATTGTCCTCTAACCAGGGATGTACACATTACTCCCAGATTCTGTGTTGTTTTTGAGCTGTTAGTTTTAACAGGACGTGCAACCTCATCTCCCTCCTCTCGGCATAATTGATTTCAACATGATATCGATGAGTGATGACAAATAAGTGTTGTGTTCCTTTGTTTAGCGACCCCTAAATTTAAATGCATCACTCCAAAATGTAGCTGACTGTCTTCTGTAGGTTGTCCTCTAACCAGTGAGGTAAAATATATCTCCCATTTCCATGTATTTTTTTTAGTTGTGTTAGTTTCAACAGCAGGTACAACCTGATTTCCCCCCTAATCGATATCAGTGATTTATTATATACCCAGCAGCAGGACCGCTACCTCCGCCTTTGAGCAGGAGGAGCACTGCCAGAGCCCTGCAAAATGACCTCCAGCAGGCCCCAAGGGCCTGCTGCTGGGTTGTTGCCCTCCTACGG
>NW_019948277.1:15127-16604 GCF_002910315.2 Salvelinus sp. IW2-2015
TCTTCCCACATTGATCACAGCTATAAGGTTTCTCTCCTGTGTGTGTTCTCTGGTGTATTTTAAGTTCTGATGAAGATGTGCAACATTTCCCACAGTCAGAGCAGCAGTGAGATTTCTTCCCTGAGGGTCTCTGCTGGTGTTTCTTGAGGAGTTCTGATCTGGAGAGACTCTTCTCTGCCTTGTCAGCATCATGAGGCTGTTGAGGCTCCCCAGAGATTCCACGATAGTCACATCTCTCTCCTGTGTGAACAACAAAGTCAGACGGTTAAAGGGCCACAACAGCAGAACTCCACTGTTAATTTGAGGTAAAAGGTGATGCCCAGAGGTCTGTTAAATTATTTTACAATTGTCTTAAGACAGTCAAACTCTAAGCAGTGTGCCAGATGACCTTTGATCTCCAAAAAAGGCCCCTTTCTGTGTTTGCTAAAATTGCAGCACGAGGGCAAAGCACACACAATTTGATTGCAGAAACACCTCCCTGCTAATGAGGAAATCACTAGTTATGGATGTAGTATATCTGCTAATGAGGAAACCACTAGTTATGGATGTAGTATATCTGGTAATGAGGAAACCACTAGTTATGGATGTAGTATATCTGCCTGGAACAAAAATGGTGAGCAAAGATTTTTGTTTTCCACAATGTATTCTGAATATTACAGCGCATAATCAGGAGTGCTACTGAAGGAAACTCACGTTAAGTTCTGTGTCTATTCACTAATTCACCACCGTGTGGGAAAACGCAGGGGGGTTCTCATAGGCTGACAGCAAAAATAGCCATTTACAGGTTGTTTATGAGTGCATTTCACATTACTATTGGATTACAACTGTTAGGCTCGTTTGAAATCTCCTGCTTAATATGTTTGTGTTATTGTCGCAAATCAACTGCTTTATACTTATAAAACACTTCAACCAGTAAAATGCTCTTTAGCTAGCTTTGCCATCAGCCTGAAACTGAGGGTTTGTACATTAAGTGTTTAACAAATTGGCCCATAACAACAACATAGACCTACTGTAGGACCCATAACACAGACCTAGGACTATAAATCATTTAATATTTCAAGTGAAACATGGAAACTAAAATGGCTTTGTCATGACATTTCATAACCAGATCATTTTGTAATAATCCCACTAGGCTACTCTGTAATGTGTTTTCATTCTAAATGTCCTAAATAAAGGAAAATAGCTCTGTGTGTTGTACAATAGCCTATCCATCAAGGAACAGTTCTCTACACATTATGAGCTAAGTATCTCTGTGTGCAAACAGACAAACGAGACACTACTGTAAATCAAGCAGACAATAACACATTATAAACATCAATTTGTTAGGGATGTTGGATCCAACGTGGAGCACAGCATAACTGTCTTTACCAGAGTAATGAATGAAGAAGCACTTTGGTTGTTGTTGCATGTCGTTATGTTTGTCATTTTTTAGATATTTTTATTTTTAACTTTATTTAACTAAGTTAGTTAAGAACAA
>NW_019948278.1:0-3114 GCF_002910315.2 Salvelinus sp. IW2-2015
AATATCAGGTCTTTATCAGGTAAATATCAGTTCAATATCAGGTCTTTATCAGGTAAATATCAGTTCAATATCAGGTCAATATCATGTCAATATCAGTTCAATATCAGGTCTTTATCAGGTAAATATCAGTTCAATATCATATCAATATCAGGTCTTTATCAGGTAAATATCAGTTCAATATCAGTTCAATATCAGTTCAATATCATGTCAATAGCAGGTCAATATCACGTCTTTATCACRTCAAAATCATGTCAATATCAGGTCAATACCAGGTCAATATCAGGTCAATATCAGGTCAATATCAGGTCTTTATTAGGTCAATGTCACAACAATATCACGTCTTTATTAGGTCAAAATCACGTCTTTACTATGTCAATATCAGGTCAATATCAGGACAATATCAGGACAATATCAGGACAATATCAGGTCTTTGATAGGTTAATATCATGTCAATATCAGGTCAATATCAGGTCATAATCAGGTCATAATCATGTCAATATCAGGTATTTTTTAGGTCAAAATCCTGTCAATATCAGTTCAATATCATTTCAATATCAGGTCAATATCAGGTCAATATCATGTCAATATCGTGTCAATATCATGACAATATCAGTTCAATATCAGTTCAATATCAGTTCAATATCATTTCAATATCATGACAATATCAGGTTAATATCAGGTCAATATCAGGACAATATCAGATCAATATCACGTCTTTATCAGGTCAATATCATGTCAATATCAGGTCAAAATCAGGTCAATGTCAGGTCTTTATTAGGTCAATGTCACATCAATATCATGTCTTTATTAGGTCAAAATCCCGTCTTTACTATGTCAATATCAGGTTAATATCAGGTCAATATCAGGACAATATCAGATCAATATCACGTCTTTATCAGGTCAATATCAGGTCAATATCAGGTCTTCATTATGTCAATATCATGTCAATATCAGTTCTTTATTAGGTCAAAATCAGGTCAAAATCAGCTCAATATCAAGTCAATATTAGGTCTTTGTCAGGTCAATATCAGTTAGGTCTTTGTCAGGTCAATATCACCGTAAATATCATGTCTTTATCAGGTCAGAATCAGCTCAATATTCAGGTCGATATCATTCTTTATCAGGTCAATATGACGTCTTTATTAGGTCAAAATCAGGTCTTTATCACGTCAATATCATTCAATATCAGGTCTTATTAGGTCAAAATCAGGTCTTCATTATGTCAATATCATGCAATATCAGTCTTTATTAGGTCAACATAAAATCAAGTCAAAATCAATCAAAAAATCATTTTGTCGGGTCAATATCACGTCAATATCATGTCTTTATCAGGTCAATATCAGGTCTTTATTAGGTCACAAGGTGAGTGAGATCGGGAAGAAGTCATGATTGTGCAGTGCTGAATACGCCATGCACTGAAGTGTGCATTATTCACTCATGGGTTGGTAAGCAACACCCCAATACTCAGGTAGTGTTAGCTTTTTAACACCAGTGAACCACACACTTATCCATGGGAACATCAACGTTCTTTCACTTGGTCAGTAGCATACAATAAATAGCCTACAATAAATAAAATGACAAATATTAGACCTACTTGAATGAAAGTTCCATGGTTGGCAACCAATAGTGCCAGCCTCAATGTCAGAAGCGCAGGAAGCTACACTGTATGTACAGCAGTATGTGGACACCCCTTCAAATGAGTGGATTCGGCTATTTCAGTCACACCTGTTGCTGACAGATGAAAAAAATTGCACACCGCCATGCAATCTCCATAGACAAACATTGGCAGTGGAATGGCCTTAATGAAGAGCTCAGAGACTTTCAACATGGCATCTGTCCTTGGTGGCAACACTCACTAACAAGTTCCAAACTGCCTCTGGAAGCAACGTCAGCACAAGAACTGTTTGTTGGGAGCTTCATGAAATGGGTTTCCATGGCCGAGCAGCCACACAAAAGCCTACGATCACCATGCGCAATGCCAAGCGTCGGCTGGAGTGGTGTAAAACTCAATGCCATTTGGACTCCGGAGCAGTGGAAACACATTCTCTGTAGTKATGAATCACGCTTCACCATCTGGCAGTCTGACAGACAAATCAGGGTTTAGCAGGTGCCAGGAGAACTCTACCTGCCCAAATGCATAGTGCCACCTGTAAAGTTTGGTGGAGGAGGAATAATGGTCTGGGGCTGTTTTTCATGGTTCGGGCTAGGCCCCTGAGTTCCAGTGACGGGAAATCTTAATGCTACAGCATACAATGACATTCTAGATGATCCTGTGCTTCCAACTTTGTGGCAACAGTTTGGGGAAGGCCCTTTCCTGTTTCAGCATAACAATGCTTCCGTGCACAAAGCGAGGTCCATAAAGAAATGGTTTGTCGAGATCGGTGTGGAAGAACTGCGAGCCAGGCCTAATCACCCAACATCGGTGCCCAACCTCACTAATGTTCTTGCAACTGAATGGAAGCAAGTCCCTGCAGCAATGTTCCAACATCTAGTGGAAAGCCTTCCCAGAAGAGTTGAGGCTGCAAAGGGAGGACCACCTCCATATTAATGCCCATGATTTTGGAATGAGATGTTGGACAAGCAGGTGTCCACATACTTTTGGTCATGTAGTGTATGTCGATGAAAGGTCCTGTTATTCACGGGACACACTTTTCAAGCCACTTTGATACAAATTGATTGACATAGGGGTTAGGAGAGAATTTCCGCTAAACTTAACCCTTATCCTAACCTTCACCTAAGTCTCCTAACCTGCTGAGGAAGTTCTCCCAACCTGCTATGAAAAATTCACTTCGGTATCGAAGTGGTGTATTCATAGCCTAGGCGTTTCATATTTTGACAATGGAAATTCGAATAGACAAAATGGCTCGCGCAATCACATTATTCCAATTTGTAACAATAGGCGGCTGGTAGCTTTGTGTATTTCTGCTTATTTGGTAGATTTTTTTCTACTGGTGGAACCAACACTTTTTGGGGTAAAAACCTGTCGTTCTTCCCCTAAACAAGGCAGTTAACCCACTGTTCCTAGGCCGTCATTTTAAATAAGATTTTGTTCTTAACTGACTTGCCTAGTTAAATGAAGGTAAAACTTATTTATTTTTTAAATGCTTGCAAAAC
>NW_019948278.1:9058-25645 GCF_002910315.2 Salvelinus sp. IW2-2015
TAGACCGGATGGGATTTTCACTTTTCAAGTGTCTTCGGTTAAAATGATACAGACTTCCTAATGGATACTGACGCAGATAGACAGAATGAACGGATATACAGCAATCTGTGACTGTTGTTTACATATGAGATGTCAGAGATATTAGAGTCATCTCCTTCACTCTGCTTCCAAGTGGAAGAAAACCAACAGTCGTTTTGATTTACATCTTCTGGCATACATTTTACCAGAACCACAGAGTACACCTAAAAGAGGAAACTAACTAACTCCTATGTTTTGGTCCTGATCACTGTCCTCGGTCCTGTCCACTGTCCTCGGTCCTGTCCGCTGTCCTCGGACCTGTCCGCTGTCCTCGGACCTGTCCGCTGTCCTCGTTCCTGACCACTGTCCTCATTCCTGACCACTGTCCTCGGTCCTGACCACTGTCCTCGGACCTGTCCGCTGTCCTTGGTCCTGACCACTGTCCTTGGCCCTGACCACTGCTTGGTTACTGCTTCTTTAATACTTACTTTCAGGCTGCAGTGCTACCACAATACACTACACACACACATACACACACAGACACAGACACAGAGACAGAGAGAGAGAGAGACAGAGAGAGAGAGAAAGAGAGCGACACACACACTACACAGATTGCTTACATCTTGTTGAATAATGTAGCAGCAGTCTCAGTGGTATTTCATTTCCCAGTCAACCACAAACCTACACTACCTCCCTGTCTGGAAGGAAGAATAGAACTATGATCATTATTTATTCATGCAAATTAATACACTTCTGTATTGCGGCGGTTTAGGCACCTCTTGAGGAGACATTCATCCAGAGCTGTGTACACATACTATTTGAAACCATTTCAAAAACGTTTGCTGGGCTTGATTGAACTCATCTGGTGCAATGGAGCCAGTACAATAGTCACRCAAGTACAAACCCCGCCCATTTGGCACTCCAGACCAGTTTAGCAAATACTGTTTTTATTTGAAAGATTTCAAATAGTATTTAAACCCAGGTGTGAATTATTCTTTACCGGACTTTACAATGTGGCTAACATATATAACCCAAGTATTACACTGTAAACACACCCACTGGTAACAGACGTCATTTACAATGTGGCTAACGTATAACCCAAATATTACACTGTAAACACACCCACTGGTAACAGACGTCATTTACAATGTGGCTAACGTATAACCCAATTATTATACTGTGAACACACCCACTGGTAACAGACGTAATTTCAACGTCTAGTTTTGATATACATTTGGTTGAGTTGTCAACTAACTTGAATTCAATGTGGAATCAACAAAACATGTTTCCATGTCCTTGGTTTTAAGTTAAAAGTTTGGTGAAAAAAGACAAGTAATCAGGTTAGATACTGGTCTAATTATGTATTCGGGAGATACAGAATATATTCCCCACAAACGATGCAACGTAGCATTCATTAAGAGACCATTATAATACATTATAATCTTCTTTCCACTAGGTGAATTAAGTTAATGGACATGTCCAAAGAGGGTTGAAATGCCTCTGGCTGCATACCAAATAGTACACTTTCCCTTTAAAGAGCTCTGGTCATAAGAAGTGCACTATATAATGAATCGGGGGCCATTTGGGATGCAGGCTATGCTAATGGAAGGCATTAGCCTCTTCTCTGATTGGATTGCAGGCTATGCTAATGAAAGGCATTAGCCTCTTCTTTGATTGGGATGCAGGCTATGCTAATAGCAGGCATTAGCCTCTTCTTTGATTGGGATGCAGGCTATGCTAATATCAGGCATTAGCCTCTTCTTTGATTGGGATGCAGGCTATGCTAATAGCAGGCATTAGCCTCTTCTCTGAAACCCATTCAGGATTTAAAGAAAGGGTATTTTGTGCTGTTCTTCTCAGTTATTTTTACACTGTCTAATTTTGCATGAATATATTCCTAAGCTCCATTTTCAATTTATAAGCATTTTGAATATTTATGATACCATGTATAAGCATCTATTAGGGCTTCTTCATGAAAGCTGTTTAAAAATAGAATAGTCTCCCTCTGCCACATTGTGAAGATATTAGTAAATATACGATGGTCAAAATGAAAAGCACTACAGCCACACCCACAAGCCAAATAATCTCATCAACTGTTTTAGTCGAGTCACAAAACATTCTTCCTCCCGAGTCCTGGGAAACAACAACCAAATAAAACCAACAAGAAATATTGATTTGGACATCGCTCTGTCTTGGCACCGACATTATATTATTGGAGCGAATCACCAACACAGCAGCTTGCTTGTTGTTGGCTAGTTCACTTTGATTAAAGAAATGAAAAAGTATTCTGCCTCCCAAACGGCACCCTGTCCCCTATACAGTGCACTTCTTTTGGCCAGAGCCCTACGGGAACCTGGTCAATAGTTGTGCACTCAATAAGGAATAGGGTGTCTTTTGGGACATAGCCGTAGTCTTGCTGATACACTGCCGGTGTTAGCCAAGTGGTGAGCCAAGCAAGCATGAATCTGGCTGGATAAGGTATAGCTGCATCATTTCAGATGTAATTTATAGCAGCCTCCTGACACAGGGATAAATACTCTGCTGTCACCACACACCCATCCTCTGCCCTCTCCCTCTTTTAGTCAAATACCTTGATTGCAAAAAGCTCTCAACTTCACGGGTAGATTTCCTTTCCCTCACAATCCAACTGAACATGTGCTGCATCTGTAACTTGAGATGTGTAAAACAAGCACATCTTACCAGAAGCACAATACTTTACATAGACATTGTCTAACTTGATGTTAAATTGATGCAGAACAATTATTGTCAAGAATGATGATGTGGACGCTAACGTAGTGGATTCACTGACTCTTGTCTTCTACCTTTATGTCACCAGATGACAATGTAACCTATCTATGGTATTCACCTACAGATGTAGGATCTTAATTTGATCGCAGGAAATGCTGATGAGCTTTATGATTTACATACATTTACTGACAACCCACGCTGACACGCATTCATTATCACGTTTCAGGTGAGATCCAAATGCAGACTGTGTTGAAGTAACAATGTTTATTACAGCAACAGGGGCAGACAAACGACAGGTCAAGGCAGGCAGGGGTCGATAATCCAGAGTAATGGGGCAAAGGTACAGAACGGAAGGCAGGCTCAGAGTCAGGTCAGAGGTTGGTAATTCAGAGTAGGGGCAAAGGTACAGAACGGAAGGCAGGCTCAGAGTCAGGTCAGAGGTTGGTAATTCAGAGTAGGGGCAAAGGTACAGAACGGAAGGCAGGCTCAGAGTCAGGTCAGAGGTTGGTAATTCAGAGTAGGGGCAAAGGTACAGATCGGTACGAAGGCTCAGGGTCAGGGGCAGGCAGAGTGGTCAGGCAGGCGGGCTCAGAGTCATGACAGGCAAGGGTCAAACCAGGAGGGCGAGAAAAAGAGAAACGGGGAAAAACAGGCGCTGAGACAAAACGCTGGTTGACTTGACAAACAAAACAAACTGGCAACAGACAAACAGAGAACACAGCTATAAATACACAGGGGATAATGGGGAAGATGGGCGACACCTGGAGGGGGGTGGAGATTAGGGCCTGACAGTTATATTAACAGTATCGCACTTTTTATTTATCTTACTTTTGGCCAGCGAATCACTTAACACCTAGCAAGTGGCATTATGGACTAAACATTAAAATCCTGTTGCTGCAGGATTATTTTGTTGTGACAATACTGGACAAAATAAGATACTACATCTGTATAATGGTGTACAGTGGTTTGTGTGGATTCATTTGGTAGACAGGAGGGTTTTTCTCAAAGACAATATTCAATTCAGWTTATTTATTAGTCTTTTCTCAGAAACATTCTGGAGACCAAAATKATTGCTTTATTTCTTCCTGCCTGGCCCATCTGTGGTGTGTAGAGCCCTGTTTATCTAGACTGTTACCGGGTGGCTCCCTGAAAGGGCCTTTTCTTCTGCTCCCCTGCT
The DNA here is from genome assembly GCF_002910315.2 of Salvelinus sp. IW2-2015. Classification (NCBI taxonomy): domain Eukaryota; kingdom Metazoa; phylum Chordata; class Actinopteri; order Salmoniformes; family Salmonidae; genus Salvelinus; species Salvelinus sp. IW2-2015. The sequence goes on from NW_019948278.1 coordinate 13,002, forward strand.
GTGACTCACAATGGGACCTCGTCTAAAGCTGTCACGCCACCACGGTGTGTGTGTGTGTCTCTCAATGCGACCTGTGACTAATACTGTCAACCCATTGTGGCTTCACTCAACATCTGCTGCTCTGAACCTCCACTCTCTGTGACTGGCATGTCCCATGGTGCTCTGTGATTCCATGCCCGCTGTCGCTCTGATGATACTGCTGACACACAGACACATACTCACACATTCTCTCTCTCTCTCTCTCTCTCTCGCTCGCTCTCCTCCCTTCCACACTGTCACACACTAACACACTCCTACAGTCCGTGGAGTTTTGCCAAACTTCCAATTACATTAGAGAGACAAGGAACATTGGTGCTCTGCAGGCTTAGCCCCATCATCCCCAGACTGAAGGACCACCATGATGTAGGACCACCATGATGTAGGACCATCAGACTGTAGTACCATCAGACTGTAGTACCACCATGCTGTAGTACCATCAGACTGTAGTACCATCAGACTGTAGTACCATCAGACTGTAGAACCACCAGACTGTAGAACCACCAAGCTGTAGGACCATCAGACTGTAGTACCATCAGACTGTAGTACCACCATGCTGTAGTACCATCAGACTGTAGTACCATCAGACTGTAGTACGCATCAGACTGGTGGGGGGGGGGGGGGAGAACCACCAAGACTGTAGTACCACCAGACTGTAGTACCAATCAGAACTGTAGTACCGCCATGGACTGTAGTACGCAATCCAGACGTAGTACCATCAGACCTGTAGTACCACCATGCTGTAGTACCACATGCTGTATACAATCAGACGTAGTACGCATAGACTGTAGTACCCATCAAGACTGTAGTACCATGCGAGCACTGTAGAACCACCAGACTGGTAAGTACCATCAGACTGCAAATAGCATCAAGACTGTAGAGCAACATAAGACGCAGTACCCATCAGACTGTCCAAACCACCAGAATGTAGTACCGATCAGAACTGTCGTAGCCATCAGACTGTCGTACCACTCAGATTGTAGTACGACCAAGACTGTAGTACCACCAGACTGTAGACCACCAGAGCTGTAAGTACCACCAGACTGTAGTACCATCAGATCTGTAGTACCATCAAACCTGTATACCACAGACCTGTAGTACCACCAGACTGTTAGTACCCACCAGACTGTAAGTACCACCAGACTGTAGTACCATCAGACTGTCAGTAGCATCAAACTGTAGTACCAGTCAGACTGTATACCTCACAGACTGTAGTACACCAGACTGTAGTACCACCAGACTGTATACCAATCAGACTGTAGTACCACAGACTGTAGACCACCAGACTGGAGTACCACCAGACGGTAGTACCGAATCAGACTGTAGTACCATCAGACTGTAGTACCATCAGACTGGTAATACCACCGGACCCTGGGGGTTTAGATGTGGCTTGGACCAGGTCTCAACCCCTGTGTAGGGTTTATGTACTGGGGCTTGGATCCAGGTCATCAACCCCTGGTGTAAGGGTTTTAGGACTGGGGCTTGGAACCAGGTTATCAACCCCCTGGTGTAGGGTTAGGACTGGGGCCTTGAACCAATGTGCATCAACCCCCTGGTGTAGGGTTAGGGACTGGCGCTTGGACGCATGTCATCAACCCACCTGGTGTAGGGTACGGACTGGGGCTTTGGACTAATGTCATCAAACCCCTGGTGTAGGGTTTAGGTACTGGGGCTTGAACCAGGTATCAACTCCGCCTGGTGGTAGGGTTGGTCTGGGGCTTGGACCATGTCATCAACCCCCTGGTGTAGGGTTAGTACTGGGGGCTTGGACCAGGTCCATCAACCCCCTGGTGTTAGGGTTAGGACTGGGGCTTGACCAAGTCAGTCAACCCCTGGTGTCAGGGTTAGGACTGGGGCTTGGAACCAAGTCATCAACCCTGGTGTAGGTTAGTACTGGGGCCTGACATGTCAGGGGGTGACCTGGGCAAACAGGCTCGAGTCGTGAGAGGGGGTGACCTGGGGGGCTCTGAGGTCGTGAGAGGGGGTGGACTGGGGGGCTCTGAGGTCGTGAAGAGGGGGGTGACTGGGGGGTCTGAGGTCCGCTGAGAGGAGGGAGTGACCTGGGGGGCTTCTGAGGTCGTGAGAGGGGGGTGACCTGGGGGCTCTGAGGTCGTGAAGAGGGGGTGACCTGGGGGGCTCTGAAGTCGTGAGAGGGGGTGACCTGGGGGGCTCTGAGGTTCGTGAGAGGGGGGTGACCTGGGGGCTCTGAAGGTCGTGAGAGGGGGGTGACCTGGGGGGCCTCTGAGGTCAGGGTGAGAGGGGGGTGACCTGGGGGGGCTCTGAGGTCGTGAGAGGGGGTGACCTGGGGGGGCTCTGAGGTCGTGAGAGGGGGGTGACCTGGGGGCACTCGTGAGGTCGTGAGAGGGGGGTGACCTGGGGGGCTCTCTGAGTCGTGAGAGGCGGGGGTGACGCTGGGGGGCTCTGAGGTCGTGAAGGGGGGTGACCTGGGGGGCTCTGAGGTCGTGAGAGGGGGGTGACCTGGGGGCTCTGAGGTCGTGAAGAGGGGGGGGATCCTGGGGGGCTCTGAGGTCGTGGAGGGGGGTGACCTGGGGGGCTCTGAGGTCGTGAGAGGGGGGTGACCTGGTGGGCTTCTGAGGTCGTGAGAGGGGGGTGACCTGGGGGGCTCTGAAGTCGTGGAGAGGGGGGTGACCTGGGGGGGCTCTGAGGTCGTGAGAGGGGGGTGACCTGGGGGGCTCTGGAGGTCGTGAGAGGGGGGTGACCTGGGGGGCTCCCGAGTCATGAAGAGCGGGGTGCCTTAGGGGGCTCTGAACGTACTGGAACATTTAATAAGCAGTTGCATTTGTCATTAGCATGTTGTGTAGTGACTATTGGAACTTAGAGTAGAGGCCTACAAGAAGTTGTCACATGGGGAAAAAAATTGTACTTGGTCAGGAAAAGAATGGCACTTTTATAAAGACATTTGGTGGCCATTGTACATCATCATTTTTTTATACAGCACAAATGATCGAAATGACAGGCTACTTTGACGCTGACAAACTGATATCAATAAAAACGACCTCATCTTGAATCSATCAATAGCCTAGGCCTAGGTGTGTGGAGACTTATTGTACAATATGAGGAGGAAATGACAGTCCTAGAAAAGCTTTCCAGTTTCACTGACTCACCCAATGATGCACAGCTCACTGGCCGCTGATGGCCAATACTCTCATGCTGAAAGCCTGTCTCTCTTGTTTTCCTGTGTAAAACAATGTTTGCTCAGTAGGCCTATTTGGAAGTTGATCAAATATTTTAATGGTCTACATTCAGATTATAGTCTTCTCCTTTAAGCATGAGCCATTTGCTTTCCGACCTGTGTATTTCCGCAATTGTATTTGAAATATTGTGAAAGCCTGGTTCTGGCTGCATGCTGTTTACTGACAGATTTGTRGTGCGTTCCCGGGCTATATGCTTTGTGATTGGGTTACATGAACACAATCCACAGCTAGGTTATTTTTTTAAAGAAGCTATTCATCCTCTGTGTCTAAATTATAGGCCTACTTCTGGTATAGTATTCTGTAGTATTTCATTTCTTTCTGAACTGACAGCAGTAATTCTATAACTTTGGCAAATTTATTTCAATTAATCAGAGTTACTGCAGCTCCTCCAGCGCCCTTGCCACGGCTATGATTCTATAAGGAAAGAAATGAAGTGCAATGCTGGAGAGATGAGAGTTGCAGGCTCATGTCTAGCAGAGAGAGGGAGAGCGATCATAGAAAGGGAATCTCATTCTAATTCTGAGGGAGAAACAGGAGTGCGTCTCTCTCTCACCACAGTACCGGCCACGCGTTGGTCTCATTCTAGTTCTGAGGGAGATACAGGAGTGCGTCTCTCTCACCACAGCACCGGCCACGTGTTGGTCTCATTCTAGTTCTGAGGGAGATACAGGAGTGTTTCTCTCTCTCACCACAGCACCGGCCACGCCTTGGCTCTCATTCTAGTTCTGAGGGAGTACAGGAGTGCTCTCTCTCTCACCACAGTACCGGCACACGTTGGCCTCATTCTAGTTCTGAGGGAGATACAGGAGTGTCTTCTCTCACCACAGCACCGCCACAAAAACCCCAACAAGCACGGAAAACCAGCTACCCACACCCCCGCCACACTACTCACCCTCACCATACCCTCCGGGCAGCAAATAAAAAAAGACGCACCGAACTCACCAACACAACCCCGTAGAGCATCAAGACACTAACCCCAGTAAGCATATCAGCCTATCCATCAAAAACACAATAAACCAAAAGAAACCCACCGGCATTAGGATAGACCCACACTCATAAGGAAACAACACAATAAATACAATCCAAAATAAGTCAACAAGTCATACAGGACAGGGAAAAAGGAGAACCTCCTATACCTAACCAAAAACGCAGCAAACATAAAGACGATCTCTCTCTACAAAGCACCACAGGACGCCACAATAAACAACCACAAAAAAGTGACCAGAAAACGAAACAGAAAGACGCGTTGAGATTCAACTCATATATTAAACTACAGTTCATAAGAGGGAGATACCAGAGAGAGTGTCACCTCCCAACCCCACCATACACTCTCCCTCCGCAATACGTACACAATGACACTACAGCACCTCCGGGCCGCACGATGGGTTAAAGACTCATATTAAGCAGACTTAACTGAGGAGAGAGATAAACACAGGGAGTGTTCTCCTCTTCACCTCAAACAGCACCGTGCCACACGTTGAATCACAGTGCTAGTTGTTAGAGGAAGAGAACGATTCATCACAAGGAGTGTTTCTCATTCTCTGCTGTCAACCACTCTAGCAAACTAAGAAACACATCTGAACACATACACGACAACAAGCTAACCTAGAGCCAACGTCGATTTATCAGGCTCTCATCTAAAAGGTAGTCTCGAGGGACGATACAGCCGAAGAGTGGTGTTCTCTCTCCTCACCACAGCACCATCGGCCTACTGCGTTGAGTACTCAATCCATCAAGCCGAATGAATGTTGGCACCAGCATAAGGCCCCAGAGCGCGGCCCAACCAATAAGACCATAATCTAGAATAATCAGGTTCAGCCAGCTGAAAAAGGACCAATATTATCACACATTACATCGTTTATTAACTACCAGAAGGTGCAGAGCAGAATCAGTAAGGAGAAAAAGAGGCAAACTGGAATGAACATACCTAGTAAGCGTACCAAAATCCACACACTTTTACAGATTCGCAACACAGATTAATATATTGAACTGATCTTGAGAAACATAAACTACGCTCAGCACTATATATCTAAGTATCTGATGTCACATCGTAGAACAATTCGAGGTAAAACTCTCACATCCCCTATAGTCCAACAAGGATCCATCACACCGAGACGCGACAACACAGGTAGGACTTCCGAGCATCCTACAGAAAACAGCAAAGAAGACCAGGTACACTCAGACAAAATGAGAGAGCGTGACCCACAACCAGACTGCAACACAAGGACCCCTAGCCTCAACTAATATTCAAAGCCAACTAACCTGCTTGTTCACTAACTCAGTAACCACACACAAACCTAATCGAGAGGGAGTAAACAAAACGATTATCAGTCAGAATTACCGGGATGCACACGAGCAAGATGGGAAGATTCACTCATTCGCATCAACGCCGCACGCCAAGAAAGACATCCCGACCACCATACGAATGAACTCGCATTGTCCAATAACTCTCCCCACGAACCAATCTAAACAACATCAGACCCACATCCAGACCATCAACCAACCAAAAAAACATCCACACAACCAACAAAGATGTTCAACATCAGGACCCAATCATAAATCAGAGTGGGGTGATGAGTAAAGAAGATGCGCATAGATAATTCACAATTAGCAACATAGTAATCTAGCATCAGAAACCAGCCATGAGTATCAAAACCTCAAGCAGTACACATACAGCTGGGTCGATGGGAAGATTACGTTGGCAGAATTCACCACACAAATAAATGAGCAAAAACACAAAAGATAGTTTAAGAACTAAAAACAAACAAATAATAAACTAATAAAACCCACAAAAACAAACCAAAAACACCAACGACAATACTTATAAAGTTATGAAACCCCCAACTGAAAATGACAAAACAATAAATAAAAGAGAGTATTACAAACATCAACGAACCACATCCATAGAGGGGACTGACTACTTAACCTGGAGAATTAGCGCCGCAGAGTGGAGCATCAATATAACCTACGACCACTAATGTCAAGAGAAAACAAAAGAACTGACACCCAGAAAACAGGCCAAAGACACCCCCTATCCACAAACAGCACATTAAACCCTCAAAGTAAGATCCTCTGGAACTACACACTAAACAAATAAAAGCCAACCACTATACAAACATAACGGCAAGACCACAAACACCCCTTCAACCATACCTAAGCAAACTGGACACCAAAAACTGTCACAAAACTTTACAGAGGACAGCCAATCGTCATAACAATACCCCGTCTCACATACGACTGGGGTGAGGAGATCGGAGAAATTCAGTCGATTACAGTGGCCACTGGCAACGAGCCTTCGTATCAACCAGACAAAACTACATTGCCTCCACACGAAGCTCAAACACTCAGCATGTGGCGGGTATCGGAAGACACAGAAGAGATGGGCAAAAAAAAATCATCAAACGAAACACAAACCATACTGCAAACACACAGCACCCACCACACACTAGCGAAATTCATGATTAACTCAGGCAAGCAGTCAAGCAAATAGCCGGAAATCAACCAAAGACTGAAAAACCGCTCTCATCCAAAGCCAACAACGGGTATAACAGGCCACCACTAACAGGGATTGGCCTGCTGTGGCAAACATTGAGCGAGCGACACAGCCTCTTAAAACTTTGAAGAAAATGGAAAAATGCATCATACGAAATTCAACCATCATTAACCTATAGTCGCCCCATTAATAAATGGTTTACAACCCCCATACGCAATCATATGTAACGTACCAAGAACGGCGACATCTATCTCTAGTTAACTTGCCTACTGCCGCGGTTTTCCATCGAAGCAAGTCTCATGTGGGGTGATTCCATAAGTAATATATAGCATATCGGGATTCATAGGGATCCTCTAACAACTGGTGACGGTAACAGGTGTTGTGAGATTGGCTTACTTACGGTTTAGATATTACTCACGTCGAATAAACAACAAGGCATTCGGACTTACAGTTTAACCCGCTTAACACTGCAAACAGGTATGATAGATTGAAGCCCCATAAAACCAACCACGAGTTTCAATCAATCAGCATGTGGGGTGCCTCGTGAGAGCTAATTGTGTCGCATACGAAGATTCGACATTGGTATCGTTCATGTTACTGATTAGTTAACTTAGCAGAATAACAAGATTGAAAAGGGAAAAACACTCGAGGCAACTGAGCCAGTAGCGCATAGGGTACAGGGGACCGAGTGTCAATCAGCATCGCGTCTAGGGCGTGCAATTACGGATGGAATGGGAGATTCAAATTGCAACCCTGTTGTATAACTGAATTCATCAGCCATGTGGGGGATGCGAGACCAGAGGCCAGATTCCAACAGTTCGTCACTGATACCATTTCGATTTGTAACTCAGAGCCTATAAAACCTGTACAACACTTCAATGCAGCCTAAATTTGCAACAATGACCGGTTGAGTTGACAAGAATGCAAGGTAGCAGCAGATTTTCCAATCACATTAGCAACAACAAAAAACAGACAAACACTTCCAATCAAGATTTTAAAATCGCCATGATAAAATATTCGGCTTCAACTGGTGCATAATCCACGATCAGAAACCCCTCACTCAGATGAATATGGTCCTTACACGGCTTAAACACAACAGAGCACGCTAATTGGCAATCAAGACAAAATTGAGCAGATATGCCGGGTGACTCCCCGAGAAGGACGAAAATTCATCAGAAAGTGTGGAACAAGACGTAATGGAAATGCACCAATAAAGTCAACTGCCAATAGCATGACATAATTCAACATATCCCTATATCAGACAACAGCTGAGCATTGATTACTAGCCGTGTTTATCAGGCAACTAAGATACCGCACAGAGTTCATTGGTTAATTATCAGCAGTGGGTATCGGAGATGGGAGATGTGATGGAGATGGGAGATTCACATTGCACTGATTGTTAACGAGTTCAATCAGCATGTGGGGTGATGGAGATGGGAGATTCACATTGCACTGATGCTCCAGCAGACCTGAGTTCAAATACTAAACTGAAACATTTCAAAYACTTTGAGCGTTTGCCTGAGTCTGCCTGCAGTGCCAGATGGGTGGTGCCATTTAAATTGGTTCATTTGACCAGGGAAGCTCAATCGAACCCATATAAAGTATTTGAACTTGTAGTAAATAGTATTTGAACCCAGGTCTGTGCTACAGCACTGTCTTTCTGACACTCAGTGTGTGAACTCAACTTCACACTATTTACAAGTTAGCAAGTACATGGTGGGAACTGAGAGTGTGTCTGGAGGCTGAAGTCATATTCTGTGAAGCAACAACAGCCTCAGAAAGCACTGAGGTTTTATCCAGAGAACATCTAGYCCTAAATAGATGATTTTTGAAAGTCAGGAAGCATCCTTTGCCTGTAACTCATGCAGGATACGTTARAACACTGTACATKGCTATATGCTACACTCATAATGACATTTGAAATGACTGTATTCCTTTAAAGCCGTTGTGAGTGTAAAGTTTACTGTTCTATTTCTGATTGTTCATTTCATTTTTGTTTATGATCTATTTCACTTGCTTTGGCAATGTAAACATGTTTCCCATGCCAATAAAGCCTTTTGAATTGATTTGAATAGTGSTTTGTGATAATGTGTGGACAACATAAATGGCAAAATATAATATGGTTCATGTATTCCTTTCCTGGGTGTAATTATTTTGTTATCCATCTAGCTTTCTTGTCTATATGTAAACTGCAAGATTTTGTGCAACATGAACTAAACCTAACCGAACTAATTCCTCCCTTGTTTTGTCACCCTCAGTGGCCAGCATCCAGAGGCTACCGGCAGTGTCTGTGATGACTGACATCAACTTCCCCATGAAGGGACGTAAAGGCATGGTGGACTGGGCCAGGAACTCTGAGGACAAGGTGGTTATCCCCAAGGGCATCTTTCTACCACAGTCTACAGGTAACACAACCGTGATGATGATGGTGATGAATATTGTGGTAGTGATGATGATGAAGATGAGGAGGAGGAGGAGGAGAGGAGGTGAAGCAGGAGCAGGATAAGGAGACTCTTCTTCACGCTGTGTTTAACCATGTTCTTTACTGTATTCTTCAGGCTGTGTTTAACCATGTTCTTTACTGTATTCTTCAGGCTGTGTTTAACCATGTTCTTTAACTGTATTCTTCTGGCTGGTTAACACATCGTTCTTTACTGTATTCTGAGCAGCATTTGAAACTTGTGCAGTAAGAAATTGGTTCATTTCCAAATGTCCAGTAGTCATGGCTGATTATGTGGAGTTACTTCCTCCAGAATGACCCCTTTGTTGCTCCATCATGTGACCCCACTGATCAAAATAGAATGCCTGGAGTTTGACCAACATTCTAGAATCTAGTGGCGTACTACTGTAAACCTAGCATTCCATTTCTAATGTCAGCACCAGCTGGGTCATTCCTACTCTGTACCTTATGAACATCATCACTTTTAGAGGAAAAAGTATATATACTATATATATAACAATACGATTCTATCAGAAAAGGGACATGTTTGATTTTCAGAAAAACATATTGGTCAAGCTCAGGCACCTATTTTTTTAGGTGCATTTTCCAACCTGTTAGGTGCATAACCCTAACAGGGTGGAAACTAACAGCGTGGAAACTAACAGCGTGGAAACTAACAGCGTGGAAATGTGGAGCAAGATTGAGCCAGCATAATGATGAACTTCTCTATCTCACATATTTAAAATGCTGTGAATTTTCTCTATAATTTAGCCTTAACAGGATGGAGATTTAATACGGGGACATACAGACTAACAACATGAGAAATGTAAAAATATTGATCAAACTGAGCCTTTATATCTATGGAGCTTTGCACCATTGTTTTCTCACCATTGAAATGGTGACACTTCCTGAATGTGGTGTCATTGTAGAAAAGGGTATTTCTCTTAAATGGAAGGGGCACACAGATAATCTTAAATAAAATATTAATAAATACAATAATCATTATTGATGAGAGAAAATTTTACTAAGACTATAAAATAATGAAGAAAGATTTAAAATATTTATTCTTTCATGGCTTATATTTCTGGTGGAAGTTGATGAATAATACCTAGGGACATCGCAAAAACACCTACGTCCACAAAAAACGTGTTAAAAATGCAGGAAGAAGAGATTATCCTTCCACTCGCGCTGCATTGAATGAGTAACGATGTGTATCGATAGCCCTGCGTATTTATTATTATTAACGAGCTTGTCGTGTCTATTTCAAATATTGAGGAATATTTCACTTTCCTGCTGGTCATAGGAACAACATGATTTGTGGCACGGAGGCCGATGTGGTGTGACTCAGTTTTGAAATGCAGGTGGAAGACAGTGTCCCTTGTCTCTGGTCAAGTGTTCACTGGAGGAAAGGAAGGAGAGAGCAGGGACGTGAGGAGGCTGGCCCTCTTCTGTGCTCTCCCTCGTCTGCTGAGACTAATGCAGTTTTCAAAACCCATCTCTGACTTCCGACTGTTCAGGCGTTCAAGACAATTGGGGAAGACTGAAAAAAACTAGATCCATTGGGACAAAATGATTTTGAATGGTCATCCAACTTGGAATTCCAAGTCGGAAAACTCTGGGCTCGTCTAGGCGCTCCGAATTTCTGACCTGAAGAGCAAACTCTTTGACTGTCATTTTCCAGAGTTCCCGAGTTATCTTGAGAATCAGCTAGTGACCATCAGTACACATCAGCCTGTAAAATAAATTTGCTAATTATTTGCTAATTATTTAATTATGCGAGGCACCTTTCCCAACTGGCTCTCATGTCCACCCCCCGCCTTCCACCGCCGACACTCCACTGGCTGTCCAGTGCGAAGCTCTCAGTCCACTAACATGACCATGGGGCTAAACTACAAAAAGATGGCCCCCCCCACGCCTACTGGTACACATGCCAGTAAGACCATGGGGCTACCTGAACAAGCAGACCTGCCCCCTACCTGCCTACCTGCTACGCTCCGCTAGCTGCTGCATACCACTACATGACCATGAGGCCCTGACCCACGGAACAGCAAGAGGACTGGCCCCCCCGCACCCCTACCTGCCTACCTCCCTAAGCTGCTCATCCACTATTGACCATGGGGTTTACCTTACGGAACAGCAAGAGACCTGCCCGCTCCCTACGCCTACTCTCGCCGCCCTAACTGTCTCCTTCAAAACCAATGAAACCCTGGGGGGGAGTTGTCCTATCGGAACCCAGGAAAAGCTTCCCCCCTACGGAGTTCGCTGCCACCTCAGCCCATCCGGCTCTCTGTCCGACCAATGCATGGACCAGCTTTCACCCTGACGGACAGCAAGCCCAGGCACCTCCCCCCCTCTGACTCAGCAGGCCCCCCTCCCCTGACACTTGTACGGGCGCCCTAACTGTACTTCCATGCCCTAATGATATGGGTTCTACCGCGTTGTAGTGAATGCACGAAGAAACTCCCCTATATGTTGAGAGAACCTACTATTGGCAGCCAGTAAGCACCTATGTGGCTATGTAGGGAACTGGGTCCACTCATTGACGCACACAACTGTTTTATTAGGTTAATGTTCCGTTTTTAAGATGGTTAAAAAAGAATCTGAGCGGTAGTCTCGCGTTGGCTTTTACTGGCAAAAGTGATCTGTGACTCAGAAAAGTTGGTGACCACTCTGTAAGGCAGCGATATGGACGGACTGCTGACAGGATGGCGTACCACTTTTGGAGCAGAATTCTGATCTCTGGCTCAAAATGGAACCTATTCCCTACCATCGGGCCCATAGGGCCTCTCTTGGTTTTTAAAAAAAGTAAAGTTTGTGGGGGCACTATATAGGGATTAGGTTGCCCACTTGGAGGTCCTCACCTGGATAGTTTCTCCTGTTAAACGTCTTGGGCCACTCAGTAAGAGTGAGATGGTTTTGCCGGCGTTGAGTTAGATAAAATCAACTGGCCATTTTCTATCATTGATACAGTCCAGACAAGACTGATTAGGCCAGTTAACAAATAGTCCTGTCAGCAGTTCATGTAGACTCCTGGGCTCTGCAACTGCTTGGTTAAAAAGAAGTACAAACATCACGCAGGAGAGCTGCTAGCGGAGGACGCTCATAATAATGGCAGGACAGAGCGAATGAATGGCGATCTCAAACAGCATGGAACCTTGTGTGATACCATTGCCACTCCTGCTTTAGCCTTTGAGATTGAGGTTAAGGGACGACAATATCGTTTGGTCCTGCCTATGGTTAGCCAGTCCATTTACCACGACATATTATCATAGAGTTCATGTAGATGTTGTCGATCACGTGCGTTTGCTATACTGTAGCTTGCGCCATTCCTACCCTTTTTCTGTCTCCAGGAAATATACTTCTTATTTAGTGTAACATGTGGATCGCAGAAGGATTATAATATAAGTGCAGATGTCCTTTTCCTTAAATACACAAAAATATTTTGAAAGGGAAAGTGTTA
>NW_019948279.1:0-7212 GCF_002910315.2 Salvelinus sp. IW2-2015
ACACTTTACAACATGGTCAATTCAGAGCTACAGTCACACTTTCAATTCAATCATTAACTTATCAACTTCAACAATGGTTCAATCAGAGATAAGGTTATCAACACTTTAAAACAGGTTCAATCAGGATACAGTATCCAAAACACTTTACCACATGGTTCCAATGAGGAAGTTTTCAACACTTTAAAACATGTCTCAGTTATTTTTGAGTCACTGTGAATACAATTTCTGATTTCAGCAGGTATGCTGTTGGAGATGAGGGCATCCTGTATAAACTCAGGGTTCTCACCTTGAGGTCCTGCTCCTGCAGCTTTCACAACAGTAGTGATGTCACCAGCGAGGTAAGGAGACCACCAGTTAGACTACACACAGCTGGGTAGAGACATGGACACCACTGGGACTGCTGGGAGATGGATGGGTGGGAGACATGGGACACACTCGGACTGCTGGAGATGGAATGGGAGTTGAAAATGCAGTTGGGAAAGAAGGAACACCCGTAGAGAGAGGATGAAAGAAAATAACCCACACACGCCACGGCACACACAGTATATTTTTCATGTTATTCGTTCATAATGTTCAGTATATTTTTCATGTTATTCCTGTGTTCATCAGTATCTGGTTTTCAGTATATTTTCATGTTATTCTGTTCATAATGTTCAGTATATTTTCATGTTATTCTGTTCATTAATTGTTCAGTATATTTTCATGTTATTCTGTTCATAATGTTCAGTATATTTTCATGTTATTCTGTTCATAATGTTCAGTATATTTTCATGTTATTCTGTTCATAATGTTCAGTATATTTTCATGTTATTCTGTTCTATAATGTTCAGTATTTTCAGGTTATTGCGTCATAATGTTCAGATATTTCATGTTATTCTGTTCATAATGTTCAGGTATATTTTCATGTTATTCTGTTCATAATGTTCAGTATATTTTCATGTTATTCTGTTCATAATGTTTCAGTATATTTCATGTTATTCTGTTCATAATGTTCAGTATATTTTCATGTTATTTCATGTTCATAATGTTCATGTATATTTCATGTTATTCTGTTCATAATGTTCAGTATATCTCATGTTATTCTTCATAATGTTCAGTATATTTTCATGTTATGTCGGTTTCTAATGTTCATATATTTTCATGTTATTCTGTTCATAAATGTTCAGTATATCTTCATGTTATTCGTCTAATGTTCAGATATTTCATGTCTGTTTTTTATTTTTTTTTCCATAGTTTAAAAATATTTCATGTTATTCTGTTCATAATGTTCAGTATTTTTCATGTTAATTCTGTTCAAAATGTTCTAGTATATTTTCATGTTATTCTGTTCATAATGTTCAGTATATTTTCATGTTATTCTGTTCAAATTCAGTATATTTCATGTTATTCTGTTCATAATGTTCAGTATATCTTCATTAGTTCTGTTCATACAGTGTTCAGTATATTTTTCATGTTATTCTGTTCATAATGTTCAGTATAGTATTTCATGTTATTCTGTTCATAATGTTCAGTATATTTTCATGTTATTCTGTCATTAATGTTCAGTATATTTCATGTTATTCTGTTCATAATGTTTCAGTATATTTCCATTGTTATTCTGTTCATAATGTTCAGTATATCTTCATGTTTTCTGTTCATAATGTTTCAGTATATCTTCATGTTATTCTGTTTCAAATGTTCAGTATATCTTCATGTTATTCTGTTCATATGTTCAGTATATCTTGTCATGTTAGTTCTGTTGCATAATGTTTCAGTATATTTTCATGTTATTCTGTTCATAATGTTCAGTATATCTTCATGTTATTCTGTTCATAATGTTCAGGTATATCTTCAGTATCTGTTCATAATGTTCAGTATATTTTCATGTTATTCTGTTCATAATGTTCAGTATATTTCATGTTATTCTGTTCATAATGTTCAGTATATCTTCATGTTATTCTGTTCATAATGTTCAGTATATCTTCATGTTAGTTCTGTTCATAATGTTCAGTATATTTCATGTTATTCTGTCATAATGTTCAGTATATCTTCATGTTATTCTGTTCATAATGTTCAGTATATTTTCATGTTATTCTGTTCATAATGTTCAGTATATCTTCATGTTATTCTGTTCATAATGTTCAGTATATCTTCATGTTATTCTGTTCATAATGTTGCAGTATTATTTCATGTTATTCTGTTCATTAATTTCAGTATATCTTCAGTATTCTGTTCATAATGTTCAGTATCATTTTCATGTTATTCTGTTCATAATGTTCAGTATATCTTCATGTTATTCTGTTCATAATGTTCAGTATATTCTTCATAGTTCTGTTCATAATGTTCAGTATATTTCAATTGCTGTTCATAATTGTTCAGTATATTTTCATGATTCTGTTCATAATGTTCAGTATATCTTCATGTTATTCTTTCATAATTTCAGTATATCTTCATGTATTCTGTTCATAATGTTCAGTATATTCTTCATGTTATTCTGTTCATAATGTTCTATATTTTTCATGTTATTCTGTTCATAATGTTCAGTATATCTTCATGTTATTCTGTTCATAATGTTCGTATATCTTTCATGTTATTCTGTTCATATGTTCAGTATTTTCTGTTATTCTTCATAATGTTCAGTATATTTTTCATGTTATTCTGTTCATAATGTTCAGTATATCTTCATGTTATTCTGTTCATAATGTCAGTATATCTTCATGTTATTCTGTCATAATGTTCGTATATTGTCATGTTATTCTGTTCATAATGTTCAGTAATATCTTCATGTTATTCTGTTCATAATGTTCAGTATTTTCAGTTATTCTGTTCATAATGTTCAGTATATCTTCATGTTATTCTGTTCATAATGTTCAGTATATCTTCATGTTATTCTGTTTCATAATGTTCAGTATATTTCATGTATTCTGTTCATAATGTTCAGATATTTTCATTTATTCTGTCATAATGTTTCAGTATATCTTCATGTTATTCTGTTCATAATGTTCAGTATATCTTCATGTTATTCTGTTCATAATGTTCAGTATATTTTCATGTTATTCTGTTCATAATGTTCAGTATATTTTCATGTTATTCTGTTCATAATGTTCAGTATATTTCATGTCTATTCTGTTCATAATGTTAGTATACTTCATGTTATTCCTGTTCATAATGTTCAGTATAATTTTCATGTTATTCTGTTCATAATGTTCAGTATTTTTCATGTTATTTCATGTTCATTTAATGTTCAGTATATTTCATGTTATTCTGTTCATAATGTTCAGTATATCTTCATGTTATTCTGTTCATAATGTTCAGTATATTTTCATGTTATTCTGTTCATAATGTTTCAGTATATATTTTGTCATTTCGATTATTTATTCTGTTCATAATGTTCAGTATATTTTCAATGTTATTCTGTTCATAAGTTCGTTATTCTTCATGTTATTCTGTTCATAATGTTCACTATATCTTCATGTTATTCTGTTCATAATGTTCAGTATATCTTCATGTTATTCTGTTCATAATGTTCAGTATATCTCATGTTATATTCTGTTCATAATGTTCATATATCTTCAGTGTATTTCTGTTCTAATGTTCAGTATATTTTCATTGTTATTCTGTTCATAAATGTTTCAGTATATTTCATGTTATTCTGTTCATAATTTCAGTATATTTTTCATGTTATTCATGTTCATATGTTCAGTAGTATTTTTCATGTTATTGCTGTTCATACTGTCAAGCATATTTCATGTTACTCTCTGTTCATAAATTGTTCAGTATATTGTTCATGTTATTCTGTTCATAAATGTTCAGTGATATTCTTCATGTTTTCTGTTCATAATGTTCAGTTATATTTTCATGTTATTCTGTTCATAAGTTCAGTATAAATTATTGTTATTCTGTTCATTTAATGTTCAGTAATTTTCATGTTTATTCTGTTCATATGTTCAGTATATGTTTCATGTTATCGCTTCATAATGTTAGATATATTTCATGTTATCTGTTCAAATGTTCAGTATATTTTCTGTTATTCTGTTCATAGATGTTCAGTATATCTTCATGTTATTCTGTGGTTCATTAATGTTCAGTAATTTTCATGTTATTTCTGTTCATACTATATGTTCATTCTGGTTCATACTATAACTATAATTACTTATTCCCTCATTTAAAATGCAATCCAATTTTAACATTTTGACATGGTCTTTTTCTGGATATTTTTGTGGTTATTTCTGTCTTCTCACTGTTCAATAACTTACATTGGATCAATTATAGACTGATCAAGATTCTTTGGTCAGTGGGCAAACGTTACTAAAATCAGCAGGGATCAAATACTCTTTTCCCTCACTGTACATGTCCGCCATGTCACACCCTGACCTAACTAAAATAATAAAGAAAACAAAGAAACTAAGGCCAGGGCGTGACACACGTGGATTATGTTATACCACAACCGCCCAAATGCCCTTATTTGTCTACGATCGTCTTCGGGTGAAAGAGAGGACCAAGGTGCAGCGTGATATAAATACATTACGTATTTATTTAAGAAAGACGAAGACCACTAACACAAACTAAACAAAACAACAAACCGACGATCGTGAAGCTATACAAAACAAATAAGTGCAGACACTGGCAACTTACACATAGACAATTACCCACAACCTACCTAATGCCTATGGCTGCCTAAATATGGCTCCCAATCAGAGACAACGATAGACAGCTGTCTCTAATTGAGAACCAATCTAGGCAACCATAGACTTACGTATAAAAACACCCTATACATCCCCCATGTCACACCCTGACCTAACTAAAATAATAAAGAAAACAAAGATAACTAAGGCCAGGGCGTGATATTATTAAATACCAGGAGGAGTAAAAATAAATGTTTTGTTTATACAGTCTGATATACGGCTGTATATCAGTCTGATATATGGGGCGGCAGGGCAGATAGGGCAGATATATGGGGCGGCAGGGTAGCCTAGTGGTTAGAGCGTTGGACTAGTAACCGAAAGGTTGCAAGTTCAAATCCCCGAGCTGACAAGGTACAAATTTGTCGTTCTGCCCCTGAACAGGCAGTTAACCCACTGTTCCTAGGCCGTCATTGAAAATAAGAATTTGTTCTTAACTGACTTGCCTAGTTAAATAAAGGTAAAAAAAATAAATAAAAAAAAATATACCACAGCTTACAAAAATCCAAGATGGTATAGTTGTCGGATGTGTGTTTGTCGTGTCCCGTGTAAATACTCAGTTTTGGGAAAAAAAATGTTGCTTTTTCGTATATATTTTGATCTCTATTTACGAATTAATTATACTTTCCTGCAACCCGCCTCACCCAATGTGGGTCCAAATGTGGTACGGATCTGCTATTTATATATCTTTTAACTGGAACCTCCATCAGAGGCTAGCCATCAGAAGCTAGCCAGCTACTAGCTACTAGTCTTTGCTAGCCACTGCTAGCGGGCTTCACCTTTAGCTCGGACACCAGCCGCTTTAGCTCGGATAATACCTGCCAGTCTGCACAGGGCGATATCACGCTGAGCATATCGGACTGCTTTTTTCTACTACATCACCAGATTCCTGTCGCAAGCTCTGGACCATTACACCGGATCATCGCAGCTAGCTAGCTGCAACCGAGCGGCTATTGTTGGCTAACGCCGCTGTCCCGAAGCAAGTTAAGCAGTTAGCATTGAGTTAAGGAAGCAGCTCTTTCAAGCTAGGCCCATTTCCCGGCTAGCCGACAAAGCTTTTCCGTTGCGGATGTTGCCGAAAACGCATCTGTTAGCCCCGGACCGCTAGCTTTCTGAACGCCGTGTCTCCCGCTCGCCTAGCGTAGTAGCGACTACTGAACGGCTCCTTGACTCACCTATTGCTGCTCATTGGACCCTATGATCACTCGGCTACACAGCTGATGCCCACTGGACTGTTCACCGACACGGTACTTCTTTTTGTTTAACTATCCGCCTCGGCCTCAAACTCAGGTCAAACTCAGGTCCTGTGAGTACATAACTGACCCGCTCTGCCCATCCATCGCCATTTACCTTTGTTGTTGTCTTAGCTGTTTACCCGTTGTTGTTGTCTTACCCGTTGTTGTCTTAGCTATCCCAATTAACACTTGTGATTGCTTTATGCCTCTCCCTACTGTAATGGCCTCTAAACCTTCAAGCTGCATACTGGACCCTATTCCAACTAAACTACTGAAAGAGCTGCTTCATGTGCTTGGCCCTCCTATGTTGAACATAATAAACGGCTCCCTACCCACCGGATGTGTACCAAACTCACTAAAAGTGGCAGTAATAAAGCCTCTTGAAAAAGCCAAACCTTGACCCAGAAAATATCAAAAACTATCGGCCTATATCGAATCTCCCATTCCTCTCAAAAAGTTTAGAAAAAGCTGTTGCACAGCAACTCACTGCCTTCCTGAAGACAAACAATGTATATGAAACGCTTTAGGCTGGTTTTAGACCCCATCAATGCACTGAGACTAACAATTTCTGGCCTGGTTTCAATCTTATCGGTCGGAAAGATATAATTTTGTCTCTGTAAATGGTTTGTCCTCTGCCAAATCAACTGTAAATTTCGGTGTTCCTCAAGGCTCCGTTTTAGGACAACTATTGTTTTCACTGCAAATTTTACCTCTTGGTGATGTCATTCGGAAACATAATGTTAACTTATATACGATACACAGCTGTCCATATTAATGAAACATGGTGAAGCCCCAAAATTGCCCTCCCTGGAAGCTTGTGTTTCAGACATAAGGAAGTGTTCTACTTTTAAACCCGGACAAAAAACAAAACAGAGATGCTTGTTCTAGGTCCCAAGAAACAAAGAGATCTTCTATTGAACCTACTTCTGTTGGATCTGACAATTAATCCTGATGGTTGTACTGTCGTCTCAAATAAAACTGTGAAGGACCTCGGCGTTACTCTGGACCCTGATTTCTCTTTTGACGAACATATCAAGACTGTTTAAAGGACAGCTTTTTTCCATCTACGTAACATTGCAAAAATCTGAAACTTTGTCCAAAAATGATGCAGAAAAATGTATCCATGCTTTTGTTACTTCTAGGTTAGACTACTGCAATGCTCTACTTTTCGGCTACCCGGATAAATAAATAAATAAACTTCAGATAGTGCTAAACACAGCTGCTAGAATTTTGACTAGAACCAAAAAATGTGATCATATTACTCCAGTGCAAGCCTCTCTACACTGGCTTCCTGTTAAGGCAAGGGCTGATTTCAA
>NW_019948279.1:7937-11031 GCF_002910315.2 Salvelinus sp. IW2-2015
TAACTGGCGCCTCCAGAGATGCAACCTCTCTCATTGTCACTCAATGCCTAGGTTTATCATCAAGGAACCTACCAGGTACAACCCCAAATCCGTAAACATATGGGCACCCTCATAGATATCATCCTGACCAACTTGATACATCCTGATACACCTCTGCTGTTTTCAACCAGGATCTCAGCAATCACTGCCTCATTCCCTGTGTCCGTTATGGGTCAGAGGTGAAATGACCACCCCTCATCACTGTCAAACGCTCCGTAAAACACTTCTGCAAGCAGGCCTTTTTAATCGACCTGGCCCGGGTATCCTGAAAGGATATTGACCTCATCCCATTAGTAGAGGATGCCTGATTGTTCTTTAAAAGTGCTTTCCTCACCATCTTAAATAAGCATGCCCTAGTCAAAAAAATGTAGAACTAAGAACAGATATAGCCCTTGGTTCACTCCAGACTTGACTGCCCTGGACCAGCACAAAAACATCCCGTGGCGGACTGCAATGGCTTTGAATAGTTATCCGCAATATGCAACTTTTCAGGGAAGTCAGGAAACAATATACACAGTCAGTTAGGAAAGCAAAGGCTAGCTTTTTCAAACAGTAAATTTGCTTCCTGTAGCACTAATTCCAAAAGGTTTTGGGACACTGTAAGGTCCATGGAGAATAAGAGCACCTCCTCCCAGCTGCCCACTGCACTGAGGCTAGGAAACACTTTTACCAACAATAAATTCACATTTCATATCCCACCGTACCTTCTCCGCTATGCAATCCGGTTTCCGAGCTGGTCATGGGTGCACCTCAACCACACTCAAGGTCCTAAACGATATCTTGACCACCATCGATAAAAGACAGTACTGTGCAGCCGTCTTCATCGACCTGGCCAAGCTATTCGACTGTCAATCACTGTATTCTTATCGGCAGACTCAACAGCCTTGGCTTCTCAAATGACTGCCTCGCCTGGTTCACCAACTACGTCTCTGATAGAGTTCAGTGTGTCAAAACAGAGGGTCTGTTGTCCGGACCTCTGGCAGTCTCTATGGGGGTGCCACAGGGTTCAATTCTCGGGCCGACTCTTTTCTCTGTATACATCAATGATGTCAC
Organism: Salvelinus sp. IW2-2015; assembly: GCF_002910315.2. Lineage (NCBI taxonomy): Eukaryota > Metazoa > Chordata > Actinopteri > Salmoniformes > Salmonidae > Salvelinus > Salvelinus sp. IW2-2015. The sequence goes on from NW_019948279.1 coordinate 9,030, forward strand.
TCTTCCTGCTGGTGATTATTTTATCCACCTCTACGCAGATGACACCATTCTGTATATTTCTGGCCCTTCTTTGGACACTGTGTTAACAAACCTTCAAACGAGCTTCGATGCCATACAACACTCCATGGCCTCCAACTGCTCTTAAATGCTTGTAAAACTAAATGCATGCTCTTCAACCAATTGCTGCCCGCACCTGCACGCCCGTCTAGTATCACTACGCTGGACGGTTCTGACCTAGAATATGTGGACAACTACAAATACCTAGGTGTCTGGCTAGACTGTAAACTCTCCTTCCATACTCATATTAAGCATCTCCAATTGAAAATTAAATCTAGAATCGGCTTCCTATTTCGCAACAAAGCCTCCTTCACTCATGCTGCCAAACATATCCTCGTAAAACTGACTATCCTACTGATCCTCGACTTCGGCGATGTCCTTTAAAAAAATAGCCTCCAACACTCTACTCAGCAAATTGGATGTAGTCTATCACAGTGCCATCCGTTTTGTCATCAAAGCCCCACATACTACCCACCACTGCGACCTGTATGCTCTCGTTGGCTGGCCTTACATTCATATTCATCGCCAAACCCACTGGCTCCAGGTCATCTATAAGTTGATGCTAGGTAAAGCCTCACCTTATCTCAGCTCACTGGTCACAGTAACAACACCCACCCGTAGCACGCGCTCCAGCAGGTATATTTTCCAGTTTATTCTGTAGGTTTTAGCACCACTTAAGTGTAAAGAAGAACCACCCAGTTTATAATGCAGGTTTCATCACCACTTAAGTGTAAAGAAGAAACCACCCAGTTTATAATGCAGGTTTCAGCACCACTTAACAGTGTGAAGAAGAACCAGATAATCTGAATGTCAAGGTTTCTCATATTCTCACCTGTCACAGTCATCCAACTCTCTGGTGATTCTCCTTCAGAGATGGTACACTTGTAGAGTCCTTCATCTGACTTGGATACTGCAGGGATGGTCATCTCTCCTGTAGTCTCAGTCCTGATGAGGGATCCATCTTTGTAGAAATCAGCTGTGAGGTCAGAGGAAGTTCCCTGATATCTGCAGCGCAGAGTCACAGAATCTCCCTCAGTCACAGGAAGGGCAGGGCTCTCCAGGATCACAGTTCCCTCTGTATATAATATATAAACATCATATATAAACAGGGCTCTCCAGGATCACAGCTCCAGCTGTATATAATATATAAACATCATATATAAACAGGTCTCTCCAGGATCACAGCTCTATATATGATGTTTTATATATTATATACATGGAGCTGTGATCCTGGAGAGACCTTGTTATATATGATGTTTATATATTATATCAGCTGAGCTGTGATCCTGGAGAGACCTGTTTATATATTATATACAGCTGGAGCTGTGATCCTGGAGAGACCTGTTTATATGATTATATTACAGCTGGAGCTGTGGCCTGGAGAGCCTGTTTTATATATGATGTTATATAATTATATACAGCTGGAGCTGTGATCCTGGAGAGACCTGTTGTATATATGATGTTTATATATATTATACAGTGGAGCTGTGATCCTGGAGAGACCTGTTTATATATTATATTACAGCTGGAGCTGTGATCCTGGAGAGACCTGTTTATATATGATGTTTATATATTATATACAGCTGGAGCTGTGATCCTGGAGAGACCTGTTTATATATGATGTTTTATTATTATATACAGCTGGAGCTGTGATCCTGGAGAGCCTGTTTATATATTATATACAGATGGAGCTGTGATCCTGGAGAGACTGTTTATATATGATGTTTATATATTTATATACAGCTGGAGCTGATCCTGGAGAGACCTGTTTATATATATGTTTATATATTATCAGCTGGAGCTGTGATCCTGGAGAGCCTGTTTATATATTATATACAGCTGGAGCTTTGATCCTGGAGAGACCTGTTTATATATTATATACAGCTGGGAGCTGTGATCCTGGAGAACCTGTTTATAATATGATGTTTATATTTATATACAGCTG
>NW_019948279.1:12363-20660 GCF_002910315.2 Salvelinus sp. IW2-2015
GAGGTTGAAGAGGCGGCTGCTGCGCCTTCTTTCACACGCTTGTTGTGTGGGTGGACCATATTCAGTTTTTCCGTGATGCTGTACACGAGGAATTAAAACTTTCACCTTCTCACTATGACCCGTCAAATTCAACCTGAAGCCTATGTGGGTTATGAATGTCTTTATGAACCTGTCTTTGCAACATCCATCAGGCCACTATAGGTCTACCTGTGTTGATTCTATAGCTCCTGGAGCAACGCGGAAGTGTAGATCACAAAAGTGTTTTGTCCATACCCACCACAGTTTGTGATATATGTGCATCAACCCTGTGTAAATCAGTCCAGTTCTTAAGTATAGACTTAAACTCAGGAATTCTCTAAGAGAAACCCGATAAGCATATGTCTTTACTTTATAGCTTCTGTGCCAGGAAGTGCCTTAAAATGGGGTATAGTGCGTTCGAAGGGTTAAAAAAAGTCAGATCTTTCCAAACTTTAAGTGTGTGTTAGGCAACCTTCATGAACTGTAAAATCAGTCATTTCTGCGAACCGATGTCAAAGAAAAGCTACACACACACACACAAGTCCAACTTTCGTACACCTGGTATTTTTTTTAGGTTACCAGGTGGCCTGGTTGAAATTGCGTTTAGGGGGCATCCAGACTTCCATACCGTCTGGGAGCATAATTCTACGGACAAATCAATGGGTGTTGGCTGAGTGATTTAAGGAGGTTTTCCAAAAAAGTAAAAAAAAAATATTTTTCATTTGTTTTCATGTATTGGTTTCAAAACGGTTTTAAATGCTTTTTAGGTGTATCCGACGTCATGGAGCAGCATACTACGGCCCAATCAATGGGTGCTGGGCCTGAGTGATTGATGGAGGTTTGGGGGGTGATAAGTAAAGTAACATTTATAAAAAAGTGATGATAGTAAAATGTTGACTAAAGTATGTTCATACAGTTCTTATACATGTGTAATTGACATAAAAATCGGAAAAGAATTTCAAAAACGGTCGAGAAAGCCTTTTTAAAGGGGGTGATACGTTTTTCCAAAATTTTTGACTTTTTGGGATTTGGATTTTGACTTCTATGAATCACATTCAAAAGTCACAAAAATATTCTTAAGTCAAATAAAAATGTCCAAAAGATTATGTTAATAAATTTGACAAGTTTTCATACAGTTTAACACGTGTGGTATTGATCATAAAAGAAAGAATTTCGAAAACGGTCCAGAAGCCACTTTTTTAAGGGGGTGATAGCGTTTTTGCAAAACTTTAAAATTTAAAATTTGAATCTTGGTCCTTGACTTGCGTTACAGTAAGCCTATGAAAAATTAAGATGGGAACTCATCCGCCACTATACGGAATTTTTGGGGTGTTACACACTCATTACAATATGGATTGTGACATCACTTTTGGATGAAACACGTCCGATGCAATGTGAAATCCACACAATCCCATCGTGTGTATGGTGCTCTCTCGCCAATAAGTTGCCATGTTAATTTTGTACAATTGGGGTGGGGGGAGTTCCCTTACCATTGTTAAGTGGGTGCTAACTGCATTATAAACTGGGTGGTTCTTCTTTACACTTAATGGTGCTGGAAACCTGCATTATCAACTGGTGGTACCTTCTTACACTGTACAGGTGGTGATGAAACTGCATTATAAACTGGGTGGTTCTTCTTTACACGTGTTAAGTGGGCTGGAAACCTGTATTTAAGAATGGGTGGTCCTTTACACTGTTAAGTGGTGGCTGAAACCTGCATATAAACTAGGTGGTTCTTTCTTTACACTTTAAGTGGTAGCTGAAACCTGCATTATTAAACTGGTGTTCTTCTCTTAGCACTGTTAAGTGGATGGATGAAACCTACATTAATAAAACCTGGGTGGTTTCTTTAGCACTGTTAACGTGTGCGAAAACCTGCAATTATAAACTGGGGTGGTCCTTTACACTTGTTAAGGTCTGAAACCTGCATTATAAACTGGGTGTTCTCTTTACACTGTATAGTGGTGCTGAAACCTGCATATAAACTGGGGTGGTTCTTCGTTACACTGTTAAGTGGTGATGAGAAACCTCATTATAACTGGGTCGTCCTTTACACTTTAAAGTGGTGCTGAAACCTGCATATAATGGGTGGTTCTCTTTAACCTGTTAGTGTGGCTGACAACCTGCATATAAACTGGTGGTTCTCTTTTACACTGTTTAATGGTGCTGAAAAACCTGCACTATAAACTGGGTGGTTCTTCTTTACACTGTTAATAAGGTGCTGAAACTGCATTATAAAGGGTTGTGTTCTTCTTTACACTGTTAATGGTGCTGAAAAGCAGTTAAACTGTGGTGGTGGTTCTTCTTTACGACTTTAAGTGGTGCTTGAAACCTGCATTATAAACTGAGTGGTTCTTCTTTACACTGTAAGTGGTGCTGAAACCTTGCATTAAAACTGGTGTGGTTCTTTTTACCTGTTAAGTGCGTGACAACCTGCATTATAAACTGGGTCGTTCTTCTTTACACTGTAAGTGGCTGAAACTGCCCTTAAACTGGTGGTTTTCTTAACACTGTAAAGTGGTGCTTGAAACCTGCACTTATAAACTGGGTGGTTCTCTTTACATTGTTAAGTGTGCTTGACAACTGCATTATAAACTGGGGTGGTTCTTCTTTACACTGATTGCTGGGATAACTGCATTATAAACTGATGGTGGTTCTTCTTACACTGGTAAGTGTGCTGAAACCTGCATATAAACTTGGTTCTTCTTTACATGTAAGTGGTGCGTGAACTGCAATTATAAATGGGTGGGTTCTCTTTACACTGTTAAGTGGTGCTGAAACCTGCCATTATCAAACTGGGTGGGTTCTTCTTTAACTTATGGTGCTAGAACTGCGATTAGATAACTGGGCGTTCTTCTTACACTGTTAATGGTCGATGAAACCTGCATTATAAACTGGGTGGTTCTTCTTTAACCACTTTTAAGTTGTGCTGAAACCGCATTATAAACTTGGTGTTCTTCTTTAACACTGGTTAAGTGGTGCTGAAACCTGCATCTATAACGTGGGTGCTTCTTTACCCTGTTAAGTGTGTGGAAACCGCATGTATAGAATGGGTGGTTCTTCTTTACACTGTTAATGGTTGCGTAACCTGCATTATAACTGGGTGTTCTTCTACACTGTTAAGTGGTGCTGAACCTGCATTTATAAACTGGTGGTTCATTTCTTACACTGTGTAAATGTGCTGAACCTGCATATAAACTGGGTGGTCCCTCTTTACACTGTTAATGGTGCCTGAAACCTGCATTATAAATGGCGTGCCTTCTTACACTGTTAAGTCGTGCGAACCTGCATTATAAAACTGGGGATTCCAGAGTTCAATCAGATGAGACATTACATTCATAATATCTTTAATCTTGATTATAATAGAAAGTAATTCATACTGTGCTCTCAAATCACGATCACGTTTCTAACTTATATACTGTGTTGTTTCTCTGGGTGTTTTTCAAGCTAGGGATCTACCATCGCCCCTCCACCCCCCAATCCTCCTCCGCTCCTCCCTCTACCTCCATCCCAGCTCCCCACCTCCCCCCTCCCGCCAACCTCTCTCGCTCCTCCTCTGTTGTCTCTGGTTGGTGCTGCTCTCTTCCATCTCTCTGGATCATTCACTGGTTTCTGCAGAGGAACAAAGAATGTTAGCGAGTGAACCAAGATGTACGTATGCTGAAGTCAGAATCATACAGGACCCGAACCCAGGAGAAGGAGAGGTACCACACACACACACACACACACACACACACACACACACAACACACACACAAACCACAGACACACACACACACAAACACACACACAGCACACACACACACACACACACACACACACACACACAACACACACCACACACACACACACACACACACACACACCCACAACACACAACACACACAACACACACAACACACACACACACAGTACAGTGGTCTTAGTCTTTAACCCTTGTCTCGTCTCCAGGACGCTGATTTCAGACTCTGCATGTGATGACTGTAGTACTGTTAACACTATAACACCACAGTACTGTTAACTACTGTATAACACTAACACCACAGTACTGTAGTTACTGTATTAACCACAGGTACTGTAATACTGTACTACACTATAACACCACAGGTACTGGTATACTTGCATAACACTATAATACAACCCAAAGGTACTTGTAATACTGGTTATAACTACTATAACACCACAGTACTGTAAATAGTGTATAACACTATAACACCACAGGTACTGTAATATGTATAACACGTATAACATCACAGGTACTGTAATACTGTATAACACTATAACACCCAGGTACTGTAATACTGTATAACACAATAACACCAAGTACTGTAATTACTGTATAAAACTATAACACCACAGGTTACTGTAATACTGTATAACCTATAACACACAGGTACTGTAAATCTGATAACACTATAACACCACAGGTACGTAATACTGTATAACCCTATACTATAACACCACAGGTACTGTAATACTGTATAATACTATAACACCACAGGTACTGTAATATTGTATAATACTCCAACACCATGAATGTTGTTTTTTATTTTTTTTATTTCACCTTTACACCTTTACAGTTCTCATTTACAACTGGCCAAGATAAAGCAAAGCAGTGCGACAGAAACAACAACAGATAGTTACACATGGAATAAACAAGCGTACAGTCAATAACACAATATATAAAAAGAAAGTCTATATACAGTGTGTGCAAATGGCATGAGGTGGTGAGGCAATAAATAGGCCACTGTAGCAAAGTTATTACAATTTAGCAGATTAACACTGGAGTGATAGATGTGCAGATGATGATGAGTAGATGATGATGTGTGATTAGTGATGCTGGTGTGCAAAAGAGCAGAAAGGTAATTATTAACAATATGGGGATGGGGTAGGTAGGTTGGGTGGGTGGGCTATTTACAGATGGACTATGTACAGCTGCAGCGATCGGTTAGCTGMTCAGATAGCTGATGTTTAAAGTTAGTGAGGGACATGTAAGTCTCCAGCTTCAGCGATTTTTGAAATTTGTTCCAGTCACTGGCAGCAGAGAACTGGAAGGAAAGGCGGCCAAAGGAGGTGTTGGCTTTGGGGATGATCAGTGAGATATACCTGCTGGAGCGCGTGCTACGGGTGGGTGTTGTTATCGTGACCAGTGAGCTGAGATAGGGCGGAGCTTTATCTAGCAAAGACTTATAGATGACCTGGAGCCAGTGGGTCTGGCGACGAATATGTAGCGAGGGCCAGCCGACTAGAGCATACAGGTCTCAGTGGTGGGTGGTATAAGGGGCTTTGGTAACAAAACGGATGGCACTCTGATAGACTGCATCCAATTTGCTGAGTAGAGTGTTGGAAGCTATTTTGTTGATGACATCGCCGAAGTCGAGGATCAGTAGGATGGTCAGTTTTACTAGGGTAAGTTTGGTGGCGAGTGAAGGAGGCTTTGTTGCGAAATAGAACGCCAATTCTAGATTTGATTTTGGATTGGAGATGTTTGATATGAGTCTGGAAGGAGAGTTTAGAGTCTAGCCAGACACTTAGGTATTTGTAGTTGTCCACGTATTCTAGTTCAGAGTAGTGATGCTAGTCGGGCGGGCGGGTGCGGGCAGCGAACGGTTGAAAAGCGTGTGTTTGGTTTTGCTAACGTTTAAGAGCAGTTGGAGGCCACAGAAGTAGTGTTGAAGCTCGTTTGGAGGTTGGTTAACACAGTGTCTAAAGAAGGGCCAGATGTATACAGAATGGTGTCGTCGGCGTAGAGATGGATCAGGGAATCACCCGCAGCAAGAGCGACATCGTTGATATATACAGGGAAAAGGGTCGGCCCGAGAATTGAACCCTGTGGTTCCCCCATAGAGGGGAAGAGGTCCGTAGCATGTTGTGTTATGAATGATGTAGCATGTTGTGTTTGTTATGAATGATGTAGCATGTTGTGTTATGAATGATGTAAGCATGTTGTGTTATGAATGATGTAGCATGTTGTGTTATGAATGATGTAGCATGTTGTGTTTGTTACGAATGATGTAGCATGTTGTGTTATGAATGATGTAGCATGTTGTGTTATGAATGATGTAGCATGTTGTGTTATGAATGATGTAGCATGTTGTGTTATGAATGATGTAGCATGTTGTGTTTGTTATGAATGATGTAGCATGTTGTGTTTGTTATATTAATGATGTAGCATGGTTGTGTTTGTAATGAATGATGTCGCATGTGGTGTTGGTTATGAATATGTAGCATGTTATGTTTTTGTTATGAATGATGTACATGTTGGTGTGTTATGAAATGAGTAGATGTGGTGTTTGTTATGATAATGTAAGCATGTTATGTTTGTTATGAATGATGTAGCATTTTGTGTTTGTTATTACATGATGTAGCATGTTGTTTTTATGAATGATGTATGGCTGTTGGTGGTATGAATGATTAAGCATGTTGTGTCTTAGAATGATGATACATGTTGTTTTGTTATGAATGATGTGCATGGTTCGTTTTGTTATTATGATTAGCATTTGGTGTTGTATTAAATGATGTAGCATGTTGTGCTTCGATGAATGTATGTAAAGTTGTGTTTGTGTTATGATGATGTAGCATGTTGTGTTATGTTATGAATGTGATAGCATGTTGTGTTTGGGAATGATTGTAGCATGTTGTATTTGTTATGTGAATGATGTACAGGTTCTGTTTGTTTTGAATGATGTTAATATGTGTGTTTGTTATTTAATGATGTAGCATGTTGTGTTTATAATGAGTGGCATGTTATGTTAAGAATGATGTAGCATGTTATGTTAAGAATGAGTACGCATATTGTGTTGTTGTGAAATGATGTAGGCATATTGTGTTTGTTATGAATGTGTAGGCATGTTGTGCTTTATGACATGATGTAGAATGTTTGTTTTGTTATGAATGAGTAGGCTGTTTTAATTGTTATGAATGATAGTAGCAATGTTTTGTTATAAATGGATGTAGAATGTTGTTTTGTTATGATGAGGTAGCTGTTGTGTTCGTTGTGAATGGATGTAGCATGTTGTGTTTTATGAATGAGTGCATGTTGTGTTTGAATGATGTAGCATGTTGTGTTTGTTATGATGATGTAGCATGTTTGTTTGGGTTATGAAGAATGTAACATGTTATGTTTTATGTATGATTAGCATTTTGTGTTTTATTAATGATGTAAATGTTGTTTTATGAATGATGTAGCATGTTGTGTTTGTTTTATGGATGATGTAGCATGTTGTGTTATGCATGATGTACATGTTGTGTTATGAATGATGTAGCATGTGGTGTTTGTTATGAATAATGTAGCATGTTATGGTTGTTTATGAATGATGTAGCATTTTGGGTTGTTGTTATTATGATTTAAGCATGTTTGTTTTTTGAATGATGTGGGCGTGTTGTGTTATGAATGATGTAGCGTGTTGTGGTTTGAAATGATGTAGCATGTTGTGATTGTATGAATGATATAGCATGTTGTGTTATTCTGAAGAGTATGCATACTGGTGATTGTTATGAATGATGTACATATTGTGTTTGCTTATGAAATGATGTAGATGTTGTGCTTGAATGAATGTACATGTTGTGTTTGTTATGAAATGATGTAGCATGTTGTGTTATTGAAGAAATGTAGCATGTTGTGTTATGAATGCATGTAGCATGTTGTGTTTGTTATGAATGTGTAGAATTTTGTGTTTGTTTTCATGATGTACATGTGTTATGAATGATGTAGCATGTGTGTTATAAGATGTAAACTGGTTGTGTTATGAATGATGTAGATGTTGTAATTGTTTATGAATGGATGTAGCATGTTGTCTTTGGTTAATGATGATGTAGATGTTGTGTTATAAATGATGTAGCCCTGTTGTGTTTGTTATGAAGATGTGCAATGTTGTGTTTGGTTATGAATGATGTAGTACAGGTTGTGTTTATGATGATGTAGCATGTTGTGTTTATAATTATGTAGCATGTTGTGTTTTGTTATGAATGATGTAGCAGGTTGTGTTTGTTATGAATGATGTAGCATGTTTGTGTTATGACTGATGTGATGTTGGTGTTATAATGATGTAGCATGTTTTGTGTTTGTTATGAATGATGTAGCATGTTGTGTTTGTTATGAATGATGTAGCATGTTAGTTTGTTATGAATGATGTAGCATGTTTGCGTTTGTTACGATGATGTACTGTTGGTGATGTTATGAATGATGTAGCATGTTGTGTTATGAATGACCCACTACACCATAGGTGCCTTGGTAAATCTGTTCAGTTTATAAACACCAACCCCTAACCAGAGCCTTG
>NW_019948279.1:21011-26407 GCF_002910315.2 Salvelinus sp. IW2-2015
ACCTATATGTATCATACCTCATGACACTGAGGTAGGTCCAGATCACTGTATCACTAACCCTAATGTACAACGAGAGGTAGGTCCAGATCACTGTAATCACTAACCCTAATGTACAGACTGAGGTAGGTCCAGATCACTGTTACACTAACCCTAATGTACAGACTGAGGTAGGTCCAGATCACTGTATTCACTAACCCAAATGTACAGACTGAGTAGGTCCAGATCACTGTATCACTAACCTAATGTACAGACTGAGGTAGGTCCCGATCACTGTAATCACTAACCCTAATGTACAGGACTGAGGTAGGTCCAGATCAGTTATCACTAACCCTAATGTGCAAGACTGAGGTAGGTCCAGATCGCTGTATCACTAACCCTAATGTACAGACTGAGGTAGGTCCAATCACTGTATCACTAACATTTAACAGACTGAGGTAGGTCCAAATCACTGTATCACTAACCCTAATGTCCACCAACTGAGGTAGGTCCAGATCACTGTATCACTAACCTCAATGTACAGACTGAGGTAGGTCAGATCAGCTGTATCACTAACCTAATGTACAGACTGAGGTAGGTCCAGATCACTGGCATCCACTGACCCTAATGTACAGACTGAGGTAGGTCAGATCATGGTAACACTAACCCTAATGTACAGACTGAGGTAGGTCAGCACCACTGTATCACTACCCTAATTGTACAGACTGAGGTAGGATCCCGAATCAACTGTATCTACTAACACCTAATGTACAGACTGAGGTAGGTCCAGATCACTGTATAACTAAACCTAATGTAACAGATGAGGTAGTCCAGATCACGTATCACTAACCCTAATGTAACACTGAGGTAGATCCAGTTTCATCTGTATCCCTAACCCAATGTACAGACTGAGGTAGGTCAGATCACTGTATCACTAACCCTAATGTACAGACTGAGGTAGGTCCAGATCACTGAATCACTAACCTAATGTTACAGACTGAGGTAGGTCCAGATCACTGTATTACTAACCTTAATGTACAGACTGAGGGTAGGTCAGATCACTGTATCACTAATAACCCTAATGTACAGACTGAGTAGTCCAGATCATGTATCACTAACCCTAATGTACCAGACTGGGTAGTCATCACTTAATACTAACCCTAACAGCCTGAGTAGGTTCAGATCACTGTATCATAAACCTACTTCAAACCTAATCCATTTCAACTTAACCTATTCAACCCTAACTTCAATCAATCAAATAATCAATGTATTCATAGCCCTTCGTAATAGCTGATATCTCAAAGTGCTGTACAGAAACCCACCCTAAAACCCCAACAGCAAGCAATGCAGGTGTAGAAGACGGTAGGCTGAAAACTCCCTAGAAAGGCCAAAACCTAGGAAGAAAAACCTAGAGAGGAACCAGGATATGAGGGGTGGCCAGTCCTTTCTGGCTGTGCCGGGTGGAGATTATAAAAGAACATGGCCAAGATTTAAATGTTCATAAATGACCGACAATGGTCAAATAATAATAATAATCACAGTAGTTGTAGAGGGTGCAGCAAGTCAGCACCTCACGGAGTAAATGTCAGTTGGCTTTTCATAGCCGATCATTCGGAGTATCTCTAACCGCTCTGCTGTCTCTAGAGAGTTGAAACCAGCAGGTCTGGGACAGGTAGCACGTCCGGTGGAACAGGTCAGGTTTCCATAACCGCAGGCAGAACAGTTGACCTGGAACAGCAGGCACGGCCAGGTGGACTGAGGACAGCAAGAGTCATCATGTCAGGTCGTCCTGAGGCATGGTCCTAGGGCTCAGGTCTTTCTGAGAGAAAGAAAGAGAGATAGAGAGAATTAGAGAGAGCATACTATAATCACACAGACACCGCATAAGACAGGAGAAGTATCAGATATAAAAACTGACCCTAGCCCCCTGACACATAAACTATGCAGCATAAATATCATAGGGCTGAGACAGGAGGGATCAGGAGACATTGTGGCCCTCTGATGATACCCCAGCAGGGCCAAACAGGAAGGTATACCCCACCAACTTTGCCAAGGCACAGCCCCCACACACATAGAGGGATATCTTCACCACCACCAACTTCAACTCTAACCCTAACTTCAACTCTAACTTCAACTCTCTTTTCTATTCAACTCTAACCCTATCTTCAACTCTAACTTCAACTTCTACTTCAATCTAACCCTAACTCAACTCTAACTTCACTCTAACCCTAATCAAACTCTAACTTCAACTCTAACCTAACTTAACAAACCTAACTTCAAACTCTAACTTCAACTCTAACCTATCTTCTTCAACTCTAACCCTAACTTCAACTCTAACTCTAACTTCAACTCTAACCCTAACTTCAAACTCTAACTCTAACTTCAACTCTACTTCAACTCTAACCCTAATTCAACTTAATTCAACTCTAAACCCCTAACTTCAACTCTAACTCTAACTTCAACTCTAACTCTAACTTCAACTATAACTCTAACTTCAACTCCAACCCTAATTCAACTCCAACCCAACCCTAACTTCAACTTAACCCTAACTTCAACTCTAACCCTAACTTCATCTAACTTCAACCTAACTTCAACTCCAACCTAACTTCAACTCCAACCCTAACTTCAACTCTAATCTAACTTCAACTCCAACACTAACTTCAACTCTAATTCAACTCTAACTCTAACCCTAACTTCAACCCTAACTCTACCCCTATCACGTAACCCTATCTTCAACGCTAACCCTATCTCAACTCTAACCATTCAAGCCTAACCCTACTCAACTCATACTCCTAAACTTTCAACTCTAACCTATCTTCAATTAACCCTAACTTCAACTCTGACCCTAACTTCAACTTCTGACCCTAACTTCAACTCTGACCCTAACTTCAACTCTAACCCTATCTTCAACTCACCCTTAACTTCAAAATGAAGTGTTTTGTATGAATGAATGTGTGGCATGTTGTGTTATGAATGATTGGCACTGTTGTGTTATGAATGATGTACATGTTGTGGTTATCGAATGATGTACATGTTGTGGTTTTGTATGAAAGTTATGAATGATGTAGCATGTTGTGTTATGAATGATGTAGCATGTTGTGTTTGTTATGAATGATGTAGCATGTTGTGTTTGTTATGAATGATGTAACATGTTGCGGTATGAATGATGTATTAGGTTGTGTTTGTTATGAATGATGTAGCATGTTGTGTTTGTTATGAATGATGTAGCATGTTGTGCCTGTTATGAATGATGTAGCATGTTATGCTATGAATAATGTAGCATTTTGTGTTTGTTATGAATAATGTAGCATGTTATGCTATGAATGATGTAGCATGTTGTGTTATGAATGATGTAGTATGTTTTGTTTGTTATGAATGATGTAGGATGTTGTGTTTGTTATGAATGATGTAGCATGCTGTACCATCTCTTCTGAACTAGTCTGTTTGTCTCACTTTCACACCCAGAGGCTTTGTATCTGAGAGTCAAACACACAAGCCACTACACCCAGAGGTCTAGCTGGTAGCATTTAGCATTGTGAGATTGTGTTGTGTGTTACATGTCTGCGTGAGAGAGAAAGAGATAGAGAGAGAGATACAGTTGAAGTCGGAAGATTAAATATACCTTGTCTAAATATATTTCAACTCAGTTTTTCACATTTCCTGACATTTAATCCTAATAAAAATTCCCTGTCCTAGGTCAGTTAGGATCACCACTTTATTTTAAGAATGTGAAATGTCAGAATAATAGAGGACAGAATTATTTATTTCAGCTTTTATTTCTTTCATCACATTCACACACCCTGGAACAGAGTGCCCGATTTCAGATTTCTCACTTCCTGACAGGAAGTTTGCTCCAACTGAGTTCTGTTTTACTCACAGATATAATTCAAACGGTTTTAGAAACTAGAGAGTGTTTTCTATCCAATAGTAATAATAATATGCATATTGTACGAGCAAGAATTGAGTATGAGGCAGTTTAATTTGGGAACGAATTTTTACAAAGTGAAAACAGCGCCCCCATATTGACAAGAAGTTAAAGGCACATTCAACTTAGTGTATGTAAACTCCTGACCCACTGGAATTGTGATACAGTGAATTATAAGTGAAATAATCTGTCTGTAAACAATTGTTGGAAAAATTACTTGTGTCATGCACAAATTAAATGTCCTAACCGACTTGCCAAAACTATAGTTTGTTGAAAAGAAATGTGTGGAGTGGTTGAAAAAGTTTATCTCTCTCCTTTCAGGCCTTGTTATATATGATAACTACTTGTTATCTCAGAATATCATAATGGACCTCCAACTTTTACTTTCTCCACTTCCGCTCTGCCTTTCTGCAATTTCTCTTTAATTGATTTGTTTCCTCACTCATCCAAGGGACTCTCCGTTTGGATGTGTAGATTTCCTGCTCTGAACAGCCTCTATTTTTACTAATGCTGTCAGTTGGTAGGACGGTTCATTTGGTGACTTTGGGTCTTTTGAGTATCATGCTATACTGTTTAAATGTCAGCCACCAGAGCATCATGTTATACTGTTAAAATGTCAGCCACCAGACCAGAGCATCATGTTATACTGTTAAAATGTCAGCTACCAGAGCATCATGTTATACTGTTTAAATGTCAGCCACCAGACCAGGCATCATGTTATACAGTTTAAATGTCAGCCACCAGAGCATCATGTTATTCTGTTTAAATGTCAGCCACCAGACCAGAGGATCATGTTATACTGTTTAAATGTCAGCCACCAGAGCATCATGCTATACTGTTTAAATGTCAGCCACCAGACCAGAGATCATTATACTGTTTAAATGTCAGCCACCAGAGAATCATGTTTTACTGTTTAAATGTCAGCCACCAGAGATTCATGTTATACTGTTTACATGTCAGCCACCAGTGATGGCCATAACCCTGTATAGCCCACTATCTTTACTGATTTCTCTGAACTATTGTCTATTGTCTTGAGAACTATGATAAAATCATTGTGTTGGGTGGTTTTAATTTCATGTTGACAAAGAGACTGACTCCAAGCCATTGAACTTCTGAATAATTTTAGCTCTATGGACTTTATCCAACATGTTACTGGGCCCACCCATAACCACAGCCATACTCTGGACCTGGTTATTACCAAGGGGCTTTCTACTGGGCCCACCCATAACCACAGCCATACTCTGGACCTGGTTATTACCAAGGGGCTTTCTACTGGGCCCATCCATAACCACAGCCATACTCTGGACCTGGTTTTACCATGGGTCTTCTATTAACATGTTGATGTTGCTTTATCTGATCACCACTGGGATTTTTTATACTGTGTATTTATACTACCTTGTTGTCAGTCCAAACGTAAATTCTAATAATAACATTGTAAATGAAGGGCAACCATTGATACCATAGCTCCAGTTAAGTTGAACATTTTTGAAAAATG
>NW_019948279.1:32449-34016 GCF_002910315.2 Salvelinus sp. IW2-2015
TTGGATTTTGTCTCAGGTTTTTGCCTGCCATATGAGTTCTGTTATACTCACAGACATCATTCAAACAGTTTTAGAAATTTCAGAGTGTTTTCTATCCAATGGTAATTGTGATCGCAGATTTTAGAGAAACAACAAATGTCGGTACATATAAGTGTCTTAAATTCTCATTAATATAACTGCACTGTCCAATTTACAGTAGCTAGTACTGTGAGAAAATGCCATGCTATTGCTTGAGGAGAGCTCCTAACAACAAAACACTTTTTTCACCTTGATATGTTTGATAAATTCACCTCTGAAGGTGAAATGTGTACTTACATACTGAAATCTTGCTATGTTTTATCATCCAAAGGGTCCCAGAGATAACATGAAGTGTCGTTCTGTTAGATAAAATCATTTTTCATATCCTAAAAAGGTCCACATAGCAGAAGCACAATCGATTTTGTATTTCCACTCGTTCAATTTGCAAAGAAAGGAATCTGTGAAAATCTCACCCTAAACGTTGTTTCAACCAGTCAAATTACGTTCGTATGTATTTCCTCAGAGATCCTAGAACCTAACCAGACTTCACTATACCATTAGGGGTGTAGTATATCCTATAGGACACCAGATTTAGTCAGAGAACGACTCCATGGCACGCCGATGATGCGGCCGGTCTTCATTTGATCGACTGTATCTTTGTCAAATAAGCACCAATCTGGGTCAAAGCTAGCTAGTTAGTCAATGAGCTTTACGGGAGTATCCAGAAACCCTGTGTCTTTTCCAAAATATAGCTGCCAACCTTTTACGACAGCATGCCATCATCTTTTGGACAAAAATTATCAGAATATTCAGAGTTATAAAGATATAAAAACGTGTTGTTTTGGAAATGTTGAACATATAATATGGCTACTAATACTGGAAAAGCTAAATCAAAGTCCAAGTATACAGATTTGACGATATTCTTGCAGAAAAATGTAATGTGAATGCAAATGTCTCCTTCACGATTTGCCCAAATGTACCTGCGTGACTTCACACTTAATGTCATGTGGTTCGCTCAAAGTAATCTTTCTGAAACGTTGCACATACATTGATGCCATCTTGTGGACACAATTGGAATTACAACCAGAGTGATGGCTAGAACTGGGACCTTCTCTTGCATTTCTCTTGCATTTCAAAGATGGTGGTCGAAAAAAAATGTTTGTTTTTTTCTTTGTATTTTCTTCTACCAGATCTATTGTATTATATTCTCCTACATTCAATTCACATTTCCACAAACTTCAAAGTGTTTTCTTTCAAATGGTACCAAGAATATGCATATCTTTGCTTCAGGGCCTGAGCTACAGGCAGTTAGATTTGGGTATATAATTTCAGGCGAAAATTGAAAAAAAAAAGTGGGCTATCCCTTGAACCTGTTAGGGCTAGGTGTCCTGCTGTGCGGTCTTATCATGAGATCCTCTACCTCAGGTGAGCAAAACCTGAAGACTTCCTTTGAATTTGTGCACCAGCTGTTGTTTACAAATATGCATAGACCGTCACCCCTTATCTTACCAGAGGCTGCTGTTCTATCCTGCTGATACAGTGTATAACC
>NW_019948279.1:36461-37597 GCF_002910315.2 Salvelinus sp. IW2-2015
ACTCAGAGCTACAACATGGTATAACATAAACTACAGTTGAGAAATGATGGGAAAGTAATTCTGCTTTGAAAGTTGATAAACTTATAAACTGAATTCTGAGAAAATGGCATTTGAATGTTTTGGTACTACTACTGGAGAGCCCTTCTTTGCATCCACCCATTCAGCATTGTTCACACCCTCTTCAGTTTTAGCCCCACCCATCTCTTAAGCTTTAGCCCCACCCTCTTCAGCTTTAGCCCCATCCATCTCTTTACGGGTTGAACTGAGCGTTCTGTACTAACAGCAGCAGTCAAGCTGTAAATACCTTTATTATACACAGATTCTAAATAGCTGTTGATAACAATTGTGGTTGTGACCCAGAGACTCTTGACCATTTATTTTGGGACTGTTCTCATGTCAGAAGATTATGGAGTGAGTTAGAATATTTTATTTTAAAATAAACTACTATTAKTGTTAATTTGAAAGATATTATGTTTTATTTTGATCCAAATTATATGATTTGTTTATTTGTTTATTTTTCYTGGCAGATTCTTTGTCAAGGATCGGTAGGGTGGTCAGTTTTACYAGGGTATGTTTGGCAGCATGAGTGAAGGAGGCTTTGAAATAGGAAGCCGATTCTAGATGTAATTTTGGATTGGAGGGGTAGGTTAGTGCTTAATGTGAGTCTGGAAGTCAGAACCGTCCAGAGTAGTGATGCTGGCAGGTGCGGCCAGCGATCGGTTGAAGAGCATGCATTTAGTTTTACTTTTAAGAGCAGTTGGAGGCCACGGAAGGAGAGTTGTATGGCATTGAAGCTCGTCTGGAGGTTAGTTAACACAGTGTCCAAAGAAGAAGAAGTATACAGAATGGTGTCGTCTGCGTAGAGGTGGAACAAATCAAATCAAATCGAAGTTTATTTGTAACGTGCACAGGTGTAGTAGACCTCACAGTGAAATGCTGAATACAACATGTGTAGTAGACCTCACAGTGAAATGCTGAATACAACAGGTGTAGTAGACCTCACAGTGAAATGCTGAATACAACAGGTTTAGTAGACCTCACAGTGAAATGCTTACTTATAGGCCCTTAAAAAACAATGCAGTTTTAAGAAAATACCAACAACAAAAAAATAAGAATAACAAATAATTAAAGAGCAG
>NW_019948280.1:0-10292 GCF_002910315.2 Salvelinus sp. IW2-2015
CTTTCATTTAAAATCCCATCAGCCACCACAGGCCTTTTTTTGGGTTGGAGATTGCATATTTTTTCTCAATAATTTCCTATCTTCTGTAATTGGGTATCCAGGATTCGTGTGATAGTCTTTGACTGCTAATTCAAGGATTTCGTAATTTTTCTGTATATCTTCTTGTTCTGGCTCCTTTGTTATATTGGCTGTCACGAGGTTGCAAAGTGATTTCTCCAATATCCATTTTTGGATGACAACCTCCTATGATGCAGGTTCGTCTTAACTTTATTCCAATTCTCGCCAGAAGCCCTGTGCTGATGCTATGGATTCCTTCAATTTCATTCCAGCTGATTTCTTAACTGTGCTGTTCCTTTTTTGTTCTGTAGGTTCGTTTTTGTATTCGCTCAGTGTTTCCCCATATCTGAACCGCGTATATTTTTGTCCATTGTCTCTCTCTTGCCCGGTCCTCTCGTCCTCTCCTCTCCTTCTCTCTCTCTTCTGCATCTCTCTCTCTCTCTCTCTCTCTCTCTCTCTCTTCTCTCCCTCTCTTCTCTTTCTGCTCTCTCTCTCCTCTCTCTCTCTCCTCCCTCCTCCTCCCTCTCTCTCTCTTCTCTCTCTCTCTGTCTCATCTCTCCGCTCTCTCTCTCTTCTCTCCTCTCTCTCTCTCTCTCTCGCCTCTCTCTCTCTCTCGCTCTCTCTTCTCTTCTCTCTCTCTTCGCTCTCTCTCTCTCTCTCTTATTTGATCTCCCTCCATCTCTTTAAATGCTTCGAGGGTTTTAACGACCTCATTTCAACCTCTCTCTCTCTCCCTCAGGCAACACCTCCAGTCCCATTAATTGACTCTCACATCTCTAGAGGCAAAAAAGAGCTTCTGAATATTAACATTTGATATTCAACTAATAGTACAGGCCTATTGTGAAGACGATATTGATCTACTCCGCGACTCCTAATTTGCAACCAGTTGGCCCCATATTATAATTCCGGGGCAGTTTGGACACTCTGACATCGGTTGCTCAGTCGACGGCGGAAAGGGCGGAGGGCAGAGGAAGAGTGTGCTACAGCCAGGTGTTTGAGAGTGGAAGCAGAGGGGCGAAGGGCGGTGTTGACCGTACCTTGGGCGCTGTGACAATAATTGGGCTTCTACTTTCGATTAGAGCGTTGTTGCCTTCTTCAGTGTCAGCCAAGCCAGCAGCATCAGCTTAGGTCTATTAACCAGTGTGAACATGGCTACTTAGTTAGCTGGATGGTGCGCCGCGCGACTCAGCGTTTCCAATCGGGTACGTCCCTCGCGCCTGAGACCTTAAGTACGTTGTTCCCGTTGCTCCCTCGCGAGGGCTGCGGCGTTTTGTGCGCAGCGCATCGGCGTAACGATGCTTCGTGGGACAGTTGTTGATGCTGCAGAGTCCCTGGTTCGAGCCCACGGTAGGGCCCGAGGAGAGAACGGAAGCTATTACTGTTACACTTACACCACTCCCTCGTACCGCCCCCAGCAGCACAGCTTAGGTCCCTTTCCCACACAGCCCTCTTCCTGTACACATCTCAGACATACCATTTGTCCCCACTAGCCCCTCTCCTCTCCTCACACTGAAATTCAGATCAACACCAATGAGGCCAGTTAAGACCACGTCGGGGAACGTCTTCTTGTTCCTGGGAGGAAAGATCTGGAAAACCAAACCCAGCCTGGCTACAATTAAAATGAGTCCCAAACGTTAGAGCCAACGGGTTGGTGTACAAATCGAATAAGTCTCGCGAAAGACGATTGGTAATTTAACCCAGTGCCGGATGAACGGGTGGACTTCATTAACTCTCTGAAAAACCCAGTGTGTGCCGGTGTGTCGCTGGACAGTGTTAACCGTCTTTATTTTTGTCTATTTACTAGCCTTAAAGTCTCTACTAGATTCTATGAGCTACGTTAATAAGTTATACTAGGATGCTATATGCTAGATAAAGCAAGCTAACGCTATAGCTAGCTGAGCGTGTGCTAGCCAATAAATAGAAATTTAGCTAGTAAGCAGGCTCAAGCTATCGTTTAAATAAAAGTATTATCGTCCACCTTCTTAGCTACCAGCTTTTGTTTCATTGAAGATTTTTAATGAAAAGAGGCTATGGTGTTGTTCACTATAAACGCTGCCATTATTTTGTTGTTCAAGCCACTGAGCTACGTGCAGACAACTGAGTGGAAAAATACAAATTCCTGGATAAGATAAGTTATTATCAAGGTGAGTCATAGCTTCAGTAACCAGCATAGCTAGGGTATAGGCCTGGCTACGAAGGTTAATCCATTTATCTTGAATATGGTTGTTATTGCGTTGAAACGGTCAAATTGAAATTGCATGTCGCGCCAAAAACCCAGGTTGCTTGATGATGATTTCTCCAACTCTGTCCCAACAGTTATCACTCTCAGAGTGATACTTCTAATTCCTCAGTAAACAGCTGCAGTGAACGTGCTAACGCAAATTATCGAACAGTAGGATGAGAGAGCGAAACTGACATTGTCGTAAATGATTGTAAAACAAGAGTAGACGTTTTTCAAGTCAACTTAGTTCGACTTCTTAATAGTCTAGTTTAAAACTGGTTGTTCATAACGTTGTTTTAGTGTCAAGATCTTGTCAACATATTGTGACCTGGATCTACATGGAAAATGCATTGTGAATTTAAAAGAAGTCATTGTTTCACCTCTTTAAAATCAACATATATAAAAACCTTGTATAGAAAAACTTGTCTTGTAATTTTGTACCTTACAATAACGCTCAGATAATCTGGGCAGCAGCCTCGCACAGTTACCTTCTTAGAGTATAGCCTCCAGGATTGTAATAAGCCTATCTGCTGTCGATGTTTTGTTCTCCAATTGTGCGAGTGATTGTCAGATGATTTCATACTGTCGAAACCAAATAGATCGCCTGCTTGTATCTACAAATCATTCAAATCGACCTCAGAGCTCGTCAACGACTTTCTTCGACCGAACTGGCAGCAGGCTCTCCTTCCCGTTTCGTGCTGGCGCTTTCGGACGCGGTCTTCGCGTCACCTGCACTATTAGCTGCCTAATCCTCTTTTCTCCCTCCACTATGTGTTTATTGGGCGGCCTGTTTTGTATGAGGGTTAATATAGTTGGGCTTATTAATCAGCCGGCATAGCACGTTTCTTTTGTTGCGGGTGATTGTTTCTGTTTGTAAGTGGTGTGGTGTTTAGATTTTCGTGCAGTCTGTTTGTGTACGTATTTACGTATGTTTCCCGTGTCTGGGGTTTGTTTAAGTGAGCTCACCCAGTGCGTGTGTAAGTATGGGTGGACTATCGCTTTCTACAGTCAAATCATTAAAGACAATTGGTTATTGCACCTTGCTGTTGGTCTGCGAATTGACTTTCCTACCGACAACCTCAGCCTCTTACAAAATAGGTTTAACAGAGATAAATTAAATGTTAACCAACCACATATCACCCATATCCTCATATATCATTAATGATGTTATTATTTATATATAATTTGCAGTCATCAACAGCTATTGTTTCAATTCAACCCATAATTCAAATCTCTATTTGTATTTTGTCAACGACACGCCAACATAGTTGAGACTTTTCAGTGAAGTGTTGAATATAGCATGTTGTAGACCTTTCAGTGAAATGCTTACTGTACGAGCCCCTAACCAACCAGTGCAGTTTTAAAAAAACTGTAAAAAATATATAAATGAAAAATATCATTAATTTGTATAATTATATATAATATTATATAGTGTATATATAATATTATATCATTTACTACATCATATGATATATATATATATACAGGGTGTACTGTGCAGCACTTCACGTGCGCGTGAAAGGCACCGCTGTGTCAAGTAATTGATGAAATATGTACATGTAGGTAAAGTATTAAAGTGAACTATGCATAGATAGCACAGAGAGTAGCAGCCGTGTAAAAGGGGGAGAAGGGGGACAATGCAAACAGTTCTAGATTAGCCAATTTGATAGCTGTTAGGAGATCTCAGTGGCTTGGGGTATAATAGGCTGTTTAGAAGCCTGCTTGGACGTAGACCTTGGCGTCCTGTGTACGCTTGCCAGATAGAGAACAGCCTATGACTGGTGGTGGCTGTAGTCTTTCCACGAATTTTAGGCGCCTCCTCTGACAACCGCCTGGTATAAGAGTCCTGGATTGACAGGGAACCGCCTTGCCCCGTGATGTACTGGCTGTACGGCACTCACACCGCCTTAGTGCTTGCCGGTCGGAGGAGCCGAAGCAGTTGGCCTTATCAGGCAGTGACCACCAGTCAGGATTGTCTCTCTGATGGTGCACCTGGTAAACTTTTGAGGATCTGAGGACCATGCCAAATCCTTCAGTCTCCTGAGGAGAAATTAGGTTTTGTCGTCCCCATCTTCATGACTGTCTTGGTGCTGTGTTGACATGTTAGCTTTGATTTTGGTATGGGACAACCAAGGAACTTGAAGCTCTCAACTGCTCCACTTGCAAGCCCCGTCGATGAGAATGGCGCGTGTTTCGGTCCTCTTTAACCTGTAGTCACATCATCCCCTTTGTCTTGAATTCAACTAGGCCTAAGTGTTTTCAAGCTCTGGTTGGATTTAAAAATTATAATGGTTCTATAATGATATTGAATGTGTATTTGGTTTATCAACGTAACCAAATATAAACATTAAAGGAATGTATCTACTAGCTTGATAGTTCCACCTGTGCCACCTGACTTAGTCTGGCTTAATTGCAGTTTGTCTACAAATGAATAGTGTGACAAATGAATAACAAATGAATAATTTATATGTTTTTGATTCACTTCTTCATCTCAACCAAAAGTTATAAAATAGGACTCTACATCAACTTGAAAAACTTTATTTCAAGTCTAATGTTAATCTTTGACTTTTGATTTAATCCTATTAATCCTATACTGTGATTTTTGATTTTCGCTACGTGAATCCAAACATCAATTATTAAAAACTTCTTATGGCTGAGATCCCGTTAACGGGAACGATATGACAACAGCCAGTGAAAGTGCAGGGCACCAAATTCAAACAACAGAAATCTCATAATTAATTCCTCAAGCATACAAGTATTTTACACCATTTTAAAGATACACTTTTTGTTAATCCCACCACAGTGTCAGATTTCAAAAAGGCTTTACAGCGAAAGCACCACAAACGATTATGTTAGGTCACCGCAAAACACAGAAAAACACAGCCATTTTTCCAGCCAAAGACAGGAGTCACAAAAAAGCAGAAATAGAGATAAAATGAATCACTAACCTTTCACGATCTTCATCGGATGACACTCATAGGACTTCATGTTACACAATACATATATGTTTTGTTCGAAAAAGTTCATATTTATATCCAAAAACCTTTGATGAACTTCATCAGAATGCAGTCCTAAGAATCCCAGGTCCACAATAAATGCTTGATTTGTTCAATAATGTCCGCTATTTATGTCCAATCAGCTACTTTGGTTAGCGCGTTTGGTAAACAATTCCAAAGTCACAAAGCGCGTCCACTATAACRTGACGAAATGTCCAAAAGTTCCGTAACAGTCAGTAGAAACATGTCAAACGATGTATTGAATCAATCTTCAGAATGTAGTTAACATACATCTTGAATAACGTTCCAACCGGAGAATTACATTGACTTCAGTTGAGAGATGGAACGGAGCTGCCTCTCACGCGCGTGTTCAATGTGTGGGCAGTGATTACTAATTCCTGTCTCCTTCACATCATGGCAATGATTACTAATTCCTGTCTTCTTCGGCCCCCATTCACATTAGAGTCATCAGACAAAGTTCTATTGACTGTTGACATCTAGTGGAAGCCGTAGGAAGTGAAAACCCATCCATATCTCGCTGTATTTTCAATGAGAGCTTGGTTGAAAATCTAGCAGCCTCAGAATAATTCCAAACAGGAAGTGGAACATCTCAGGTTTTTGCCTGCCATATGAGTTCTGTTATACTCACAGACATAATTCAAACGGTTTTAGAAACTTCAGAGTGGTTTCTATCCAATACCAATAATAGTAAACATATATTAGCAACTGGGACTGAGGAGCAGGCAGTTTACTATGGGCACCTCTGTGCACCTTTCATCCAAGCTACGCAATACTGCCCCTGCAGCCATAAGAAGTTAATTTGTAGACAAACTGCAATTAAAGCCAGACTAAAGTCAGGGGCACAAATAGAACAATACAAGCAGCAGATACATCTCCTTTTAAATGTTGATATTTGGCTGCATTGTCAACCAAACACAATAAAAAATTACATTGTAAAATAAATAGCCTAAAGTTAAGTGCTATCATTACATAATAATGGTAAAACTTCACCTTCAAAAATTCAACCTTAAAATACTAACATTCTATGGCCCACATTAAACTCTTTGTCAATAGGGGGAGCTGTTAGCACTATTTATTTTTTTACATTTCAAATTAAAACTGCTCGTACTCACATTCTTGCTCGTACAATATGCATATTATTATTACTATTGGATAGAAAACAATCTCTAGTTTCTAAAACCGTTTGAATTATGTCTGTGGGTGAACCAGAACTCTTTCGAAAATCATGACAGGACATGCGAAGCTCTGAAAAATAGTCTCTGATCTCGGATCAGTTTTAAGCTCTGTGTATGCCCTATGGAATCGAAATGAACTGCACCCGCCTTCCCCTGGATGTCAGTAACCAATGAGAAGAGGAATGGCGTCTCTACGTGTTTCTCAGAGTTTATAAAAGGGAGTGGAGTGAGATGTCCCTTCTTTTGGACGCTCGTCAGGACGCAAGGAGGACATCAGAAATGGCATGCTCAAAGCTCTCGTTATTGACCAAAGATCTATCCGTCTGTGATTTAATTCGATATAGGTGTTAGAAACATCATAACGAAGTTATTTGAAACCGATTTATATCAGTTTATGCGAGTATATTGCTATTTTTTCGGAATTTCCTTAGTATTGCGTTTGAGGATTTGGACATGTGTGTGCCGTGTAGCTATCGTTAGCTGCTAGTTCCGAAGTTGAGAGGTCATTTTACAACAAAGCAACGATTCTTTTGGACAAAGGACACATTGCCAAGATACGGATGGAAGCTCGTCCAAAAGTAAGAGTTATTTATGATTTTATTCCGTATTTATGTGGAAAAATGTAAACGCAGTTGTCGGCCATTTTTTGCGGCACTAGTCTGGCTGTAACTCACAATGTATGTCTAGTAACGTTAATTTAAAAAATCTAAATCAGCGGTTGCATTAATAACCAATGCATCTTTCATTAGCTGTCCAACCTGTATTTTTTTAGTCAATCTAATCGATAAATAATCGTAAACATAGGTGCCTTTCCAAGATGGCGCCGGCCAGAATGCATGCCATGTTTTGACAGATTAATTGCTTAACCACGATTTGTGATGCTAAATATGCACATTTTGAAACAAACTCTATATGCATTGTGTAATATGATGTTACAGGACTGTCATCTGAAGAATTCTGAGAAGGTTAGTGAAAAATTTATATATTTTGGTGGCGATAACGTTATCGCCCCTTTTGCATTGATCAATGCTGGGGTGATGTTAGCTCATGTGGTATGCTAATATAACGATATATTGTGTTTTCGCTGTAAAACACTTAGAAAATCTGAAACATTGTCTGGATTCACAAGATCTGTGTCTTTCAATGGCTGTAGCTGTGTATTTTTCAGAAATGTTTTAGGATGAGTATTTTGGTAATTGACGTCGGTCTCTGTAATTATTCCGGCTGCTTCCAACGCTATTTCAGATTGCAGCTGCAATGTAGAACTGTGATTTATACCTGAAAAATGCACATTTTTAAGAAATGTTTTATGATGAGTAATTAGGTAATACACGTTGCTTCTCTGTAGTTTATTCTAGTCGCTTTGGTGAGTTTTGTGATAGTGGCTGCAATGGTAACTATGATCTATACCTGAAATATGCACATTTTTTCAAAAAAAACATATGCTGTACATAAATATTGTATCAAGACTGTCATCTTATGAAGTTGTTTCTTGGTTAGTGGCTATATATATCTTTATTTAGTCGAATTAGTGATAGCTACTGATGGAGTAAAAAAGTGGTGGAGTAAAAAAAGTGGGTTCTTTTGCTAACGTGGTTAGCTAATAGATTTACATATTGTGTCTTCCCTGTAAAACATTTTAAAAATCAGAAATGATGGCTGGATTCACAAGATCTGTATCTTTCATCTGGTGTCTTGGACTTGTGATTTAATGATATTTACATGCTTGTATTTACTTGTGACGCTATGCTAGGCTATGCTAGTCAGCTTTTTTACTGTGGGGGGTGCTCCCGGATCCGGGATGAGTACCAAGTAAAATTAAGGTGACTGTAACTACAGATGTCTTCTTATGTAATCATATAGAGTGTGTATGTTGGAGATCTGTGGAGATCTTCACAGCCGATAATCAGCAGCATCCGGAACGTCATTGATCGGAACGTCATTGATCGGAACGTCATTGATCGGAACGTCAGTGATCACTGTGTACTGTAATGTAATCTCAACTGCAGTCCAGATAAAATGGTTGTGCTATTAGATGAAACACAGTGATAGTAGGCTGAACAAAAACATAAATGCAACACTCAACCATTTAAAATTTTTACTGAATTGCAGTTCATATAAGAAAATCGGTCAATTGAAATGAATGAATTAGGCCCTAATCTATGGATTTCACATGACTGGGAATACAGACGTGCATGTTGGTCACAGACACAAAAAGGAACGGCT
The DNA here is from genome assembly GCF_002910315.2 of Salvelinus sp. IW2-2015. NCBI lineage: Eukaryota > Metazoa > Chordata > Actinopteri > Salmoniformes > Salmonidae > Salvelinus > Salvelinus sp. IW2-2015. The sequence continues at coordinate 8,697 of NW_019948280.1, forward strand.
TTGATCGTAAAACCAGTCAGTATCTGACCACCATTTGCCTCATGCAGTATGACACATCTCCTTCACATAGAGTTGATCAGGCTGTTGATTGTGGCCTGTGGAATGTTGTCCCACTCCTCTTCAATGGCTGTGTGAAGTTGTTGGATATTAGCGGGAACTGGGACATGCTGTCCTGTCGTACACGTATATCCAGAGCATCCCAAACATGCTCCGTGGGTGACATATCTGGTGAGTATGCAGGCCATAGAAGAACTGGGACATTTTCAGGTTCCCAGGAATTGTATCCAGATCCTTGTGACACGGGGCCGTACATTATCATGCTGAAACAGGAGGTGATGGTGGAGGATGAATGGCACGACAATGGGCCTCAGGATCTCATCATGGTATCACCGTGCATTCAAATTACCATCGATAAAATGCAATTGTGTTCGTAGTCAGTAGCTTATACCTGCCCATACCATAACCCCACTGCCAACATGGGGAACTCTGTTTACAACGTTGACATCAGCAAACCGGTCGCCCACATGACGCCATACAAGTCACCTGCCCGGTACAGTTGAAACCGGGATTCATCCGTGAAGAGCTCACTTCTCCAGCAGGCCAGTGGCCATCGAAGGTGAGCATTTGCCCACTGAAGTCTGTTACGACGCTGAACTGCAGTCAGGTCAAGACCATGGTGAGGATGACGAGCACGCAGATGAGCTTCCCTGAGACGGTTTCTGACAGTTTGTGCAGAAATTATTTGGTTGTCCAAACCCACAGTTTCATCAGCTGTCCGGGTGGCTGGTCACAGACCAATCCCACAGTTCATCGCGCCGGGGCAGGCTGGTCACAGACCATCCACAGTTTCATCAGCTGTCGGGTGCGGGTCACAGACCATCCACAGTTTCATCAGCTGTCCGGGGCTGGTCACAGACCATCCCACAGTTTGCATCAGCTGTCCGGGTGGCTGGTCACAGAACCCACAGTTTCATCAGCTGTCCGGGTGGCTGGGTCACAGACCATCCCACAGTTTCATCAGCTGTCCGGGTGGCTGGTCACAGACCATCCCACAGTTTCATCAGCTGTCCGGGTGGCTGGTCACAGACCATCCACAGTTTTTTATGCTTATAACAAACTTGGCATCGCGTCCGGGTGGCTGGTCACAGACCATCCCCAGTTTCATCAGCTGTCCTGGGTCTGGTCACGACCATCCACACAGTTCATCAGCTGTCCGGTGGCTGGTCACAGACATCCCACGTTCATCAGCTGTCCGGGGGCTGGCTCAACCATCCCCACAGTTTCATCAGCTGTCCGGGTGGCTGGTCCACAGGACCATCCCACAGTTCATCAGCTGTCCGGGTGGCTGGTCACAGACCATCCACAGTTTCATCAGCTGTCTGGTGGCTGGTACAGACCATCCCACAGTTTCATCAGCTGCTGGGTGGCTGGTCACAGACCATCCCACAGTTTCATCAGCTGTGGGTGCTGGTCACAGCACATCCCACAGTTCATCAGCTGTCTGGGTGCTGGTCACAGACCATCCCGCAGGTGAAAGCGGTCTGCAGATGTGAGGCCGTTTAGATGTACTGCCAATTCTGTCAATAACGGTGAGCG
>NW_019948280.1:10331-17202 GCF_002910315.2 Salvelinus sp. IW2-2015
TCTTTAGAGGTGTGGGGCTGCCTGGAATGAAACAAAATATTTTAAAAATCTGCCTAAAAGATAGGTATGCACATTTTCCCATCATGAGTTGTGTTTCCAACTGTAATATTTCCCACTTTTTTCGCCAGAAAAGTCTGTGTAAATACGTAGTTGCAACATAGTAAATACTTTTGGGATTATTACTTGTTCCATGTCCAAATAATAAAAATACAGAGGTAAATGGGGGTTTCACATCTCAAATGCAAGCTCTATAAATATTCCTTAACCACTACAGGACCTACTGATGTTTTGCCTCACAACATAATACAATATGTTGGGTAGTCCTATAGCGAATGTGCAAACATCTGTTATTGGCATAAAGTGGCCTCTCCAGCCAACAGCTTGTCAGAGACAGTGCAGTGTAGCCTACATGATGAGTATTTACCCCGGACAAACAAGTTAAAGAATATCATATATTGGATCAAAACGCGGCACCAAGCATCAGAATCGAAATGTCACCAGAATTAAGGACCCCAATATTTATTGCAAACCGAGCATCAAGCTCATCACTGTGCACTTATGCTCCCACCCTGTGAAAGTCTCCATTCAATTACTCATCTGAGCCTAATAAACTGGAAGTTTTCCCGATGATGGAGTTGGTGCACATTTTTCTATCCAACATGATAACTTTATTCGCCATAAAAAAGGTTCCCCTTTTGTTTCCGGAAGTCTCGGTCTTGGGTTAATTTGTCAAGCGCTACCTTCCTGAATCCTGGAATTACATTTTGGACGAACCCGGTGCTACATTGCGACTCAAAGAGAACCGTTTTGAACGTGCCCTAATCAGCCATCTCAAAACATTGTGACTGTTGTGTTAATGCAAACACAATATAAAAGGTAATACACCTTTAACCCATGATTATTTAGCTATTATTCCCGAACCCGCCTTCCACAAATCTAAATGTGACGAGCAAGGAATAGCTTGGCTCGGATTGGAAGACCCGCAGGATCCTGTTAAAAGCTTTCGCTGAAAACTGGGACCTGCCGGCAAAAGAGAATATATGCCACATTATTATAGAGACGTTGGGAGAATGATGTCTGAACAGACAGGATCTCAGTATCAGAACTACAGGCCCAGACTGGCCTGCACTGTGCCTTTCTAGACCTTAAACTGTCAGTAGACCCACAAACTGATCAAATGGAAGGAAACATTCAAATCACAGGCTTGTTGCGCCGTAATCATGACATCTCACTGCAGTCTAGAGTAATTTTTACTCACTCCTAATTTTAAAAAACAATATTGCAAACTATTCTATGTGCATGGTTGTGTTTAGTCCCCTAATCTAGGTAGGATCATTGTATGGCCTGAAACAAGATTCAATTTAGAAGGGCTTATTAAACTGGCTGCGTGTCTCATGTTCCTTCATCACGCAATACGCACCCCTGGTCTCTCTCGCTCCCGCCTCATCAGCTATCCCTATTGTGTTCTGGAATTCATAGTTGAAAATTTTGGCAGCTGTTGAACGGATTTTATTTGTGGTATAATTTGCTATTAGCCTATTACAGATCTGGACTAACAATCCACCTTCCACTATGTCACTATGAATTAATGAAACCAGAGCAGGATAGAAAGTTTAGGAACTGGATAGACTATACGACCGTGGTAGCGTAGACCATACTGACCTGTGTAGTTAGACGTAACTGACCTGTGAGGTAGACTATAACTGACCTGTGGAGGTAGGGGACCTAACGACATGGTAGGTTAGACTATACTAGCCTGTGGTAGGTAGACCTAACTGACCTGAGTAGGGTATAGACATAACTAAAACCTGTGGTAGGTAGACTATATTGAACCTGTGTTAGGTAGGAATCATAACTGACCGTGGTGAGAGACTATCACTGACCCTCGTGTAGGTAGACTATACTGACCTGGGTAGGTAGACTATATTGACCTGTGTAGTAGGACTATACTGACCTGTGGTAGGTAGACGTATATTGAACCTGTGGTAGTAGGAACTATATTGACGTTTGTAGGTAGAGCTATACTGACCTGGTAGGTAGACTAGTATAGACCTTGGTAGGTAGACTATACTGACCTGTGGTAGGTAGACTATATGACCTGTGGTAGTAGACTATGCTGACCTGTGGTAGGTGACCTATACTGACTTTTGGTAGGTAGGACGATATTGGACCGTGTGAGTAGACTAATGTGACCTGTGTAGTAGGACATACTGACCTGTGGTAGTAGACTATAAATGACCGTTGGTATAGACTATACTGACCTGGGTAGGTAGACTATACTGACCTGTTGGTAGGTAGGACGTAAAATGACCTGTGAGTAGACTATATGACCTGTGTAGGTAGACTATAGCTGACGCTTGAGGGTAGACGTATATTGACCTGTGATAGGTTAGGACTATATTACCTGTGGTAGGGTAGACTATACGGACCAATGGTAGGTAGACTGTATACTGACCTTGGGTAGGTAGACTATACTACCTGAGTAGTAACTATACTGACCTTGTAGGTAGACTAATGACTGTGGTAGGTAGACATACTGACCTGGTAGGTAGAACTATTACTGACCTTGGTAGGTAGACTAATTGACCTGTGGTATTTAGACTATACTGACCGGTGGTAGCTAGACTATATGACCTTGTTAGTAAAATATGACCTTTGGAAGTAGACTATACGGACCTGTGGTAGGTAGACTATAGTGACTGTGGTAGGTAGACCCTATACTGAACCTTGGTAGCGCACGGCCCACTATACCTTGACTGCTGCCGTCAGGCTAGCACCTATAGCCTCGGACCTGTGCCGTACCCGCTAGACTTATACTACCTGTGGTCCGGCCTCCAGACTATACGACCGCGTGGTCTAGGTAGACCTATTACCTGACCTGTGGTAGTCACTAGGACTATAACAGACCCTGTGGTAGGTAGACTTATAGTGACCTATGAGGATAGGACCTATACTGACCTGTGGTAGGTAGACTTATACTGACCTGTGTAGGTGACACTTACTGACCTGTGTTAGTAGACAATATACTGACCTGTGGTAGGAACTATGCTGACCTGTGGTAGTAGACTATAGCTGACCTGTGTAGGCTAGACTATAGCTGACCTGTGTATTTAGACTATACTTGACCTGCTGGTAGCGTAGGACTATAACTGCCTGGTGGTAGGTAGACTAATTACCTGTGTAGAGACTATACTGACTGTGGGAGGTAGACTATATTGACCTGTGGTAGGTAGACTATATGATCTTTGGCTAGTAGGACTATACTGACCGGTGGTGGTATTGGTTAGAGCTAATTGACATGTAGGTAGGTAACATATACTGACTGTGTAGTAGGACTATAACTTTGACCCCGCTGTGGTAGTAACTTAATCTGACCTGTGGTAGTTTAGACTATACTGACCTGTGTAGGTAGACTAATATTGACCTGGTAGGTAGACATATGATCTGTAGCGTGATAGCAACTGTATACTACCTAGTGGTCAGGACGGCCCAGACTATGTTGTACCTTGGTAGGTAGGACTATACTGACCGTGTAGTAGGTACTAATTACTGACTGGTGACTTTGCCTGTACGTAGTACTAACTATATTGACCTTGGTAGAGACTATACTGACCTGTGGTAAGGAGACTATACTGACTTTGTATGCAAGACTATATACCGTTTGTTAGGTTAGACTGATACTGACTCTGTGAGTGAGGACTTAACTGACCTTAGAATTATATTGACCTCCTATGAGTAGACTATACTGCCGTAGGTGATTATTACGCATGGTAGATCTATACTGACTCTGGTGAGTAACTATATGACTAGGGTATTGACATCTGGTGGGTAGTAGGACATACTAGACCTATTAGTAGCCGTAGACTATTTGACCTTGTAGGTAGTTAGACGGAATAGCTGAGCCGTGTAGTAGCGTATCACGGACTGCAGATAGACTGACCTGTGTGCATAGACTATACGACCTGTGGTAGGTAGGACCTATATGACTGTGTAGTAACCTCTATACTGACCTGTCGGTAGGTAGACTATACTGACCCTGTGGTTAGACGATACTGACACTGTGGTAATAGGACGATATACTGACTGTGGTAGTGACAAGTACTATATGACCTGTACGTAGCTAGTAAGGACTATACATGACCTGTGCGTAGGTGTACCATACTGACGTGGTAGTAGACTATACTGACTGTATGATTTGACGGTAGCCGACTATACTGACCTTGGTGCAGGGACTACGACCTGTATACTTATGACCTGTGTAGGTAGACTATACTGACCCTGTGGAGGTAGGACTATATCGACCTGTGGTATGTAGTACAGTATAGCTGACCTGTGAGAAGTAGTAGGAACTGACTGTAGTTGGTTATACCGGTTAGACTATCACGTGACCTTCTGTGGTAGACAGAGGCATGGTGGTAGGATAGACTATGACCGTACGACATACTACCTGTGTATAGTAAAGTTCCAGTGTGAAAAGCGTTAGGGCATAATGGAAGTACCAAAACACTTGATAGAGTGAGAGCCATGCAAGAAGATGAGACATTTAGCTAGCATGGAAGAAATTAGAGTAAAACCTGCAAAATAACCGAGATGTAAACCAGAGAAACAACACACTACCCTCCCCTGTGGCCAATAAAAAAAACACAAAACCCTCCCTAAAGCAATAACAAAAAAGTTTGACAACCCTCCCCTATTTTGGGCCCTCAGTATATTCGTCTGTAGGATCACATTTAGAGGAAATTAAGAATGAGATAAAAAATGTGAAATAACGTGGAATTAACTATAAACTATGCAAATGAGTGAAAGCAGTGTGCATTAAGAAAAAGAAGCCTGGCTCAAATACAAGCCTGTGTAATAAAGCGGCCTGTCTTCTAAGTGATTTACCGGTAGGCAAATAAACACACCAGGCTAATGGAAGATTTACGGTAGGCCAGCTTCACAGGCTATAGTAGCATGCAAACCTTGATCTGTTGTCTCTCCATCTGTCCCTTAGTCTCGGCTTAATTCTGAACCATTGTGTTGCATGATGCTGTTTCAGTGGTACTGGGTCAGATGGCTGGAGGTTGACTTACACCCTCAGAGTATCTGTACTTGAAGGGGTCAACAGTGGACCTGTCCTGCTCTTACACATATCCCAGTGGTACAGTCACAACAACCTTCTGGTTCACTGAATTGGGGACTGGTAAAGAACCTGAAGATCTAGGTCAGGACCCAGAGTATGCAGGTCGTCTGGAGTATCATGGAGACAAGAAGAATGGTCAACGCCTGAAAATCACAGACCTGAGAGAGAGCGACTCTGCTGAGTACAAGTTCAGATTATTAACAGATCATGAAGGAGGGAAATATATTGGCAGTCCTGGAGTCACTCTGTCTGTCACAGGTACAGTAACATTCAAAGCTAAACTGTTGAATTCCATTTAGTTCAGGAAATTGTCTTGGTTTGTATGTATGTCTGTATAACATAGGATTTCCTCCATCTTTGTATTAGAGTGATAAGTCAGTGATAAAGGGATTTATAGTGATATTGTTTATTCTCCAGGTCTTCAGGTGAAGGTGACTGGTGAGACACTGACCTGCAGCACCACCTGTACTCTGACTGGTAACCCCACTTACATTTGGTACAAGAACGGACACAAAGTAAAGGAGGACACTTCCAGCCTGTACTCAGACTCCTTTAGTGATGCAGACAGTTACTCCTGTGCTGTAAAAGGCCACGAGGATCTCCTCTCTCATGCAGTGTGTGAGTGTGGTGTGGACTTTTTAATACAAATTTCTTATGAATACAATGTTGTTTATTAAAGTTGTGATACTGAATATTGATCATTAGTCTATTCAACATGTTGTTTTTTACTTTTACAACATCAGTGTGTAGTAGTAGATATTGTAATTGAAGATGTATAGATTTATAAAATATGTTCTATTGTCTTCTTGTCTTTCAGGTAAGAAGTGTTGGAGTGTGACTTACACCCATCAGAGTATCTGTTCCTTGAAGGGGTCAAGAGTGAACATATCCTGCTCTTACACATATCCCAGTAATCATGAGATCAAACAAGCTTTCTGGTTTACTAAATGGTCTGGTATGGACACTGAAGATCTGAGCTCAGCGCCAGGGAATGAGGGTCATATAGAGTACCTTGGGGATAAGGAGAGTGACTGTACCCTGAGAATCACAGACCTGAGATTGAGTGACTCTGCTGGATACATGTTCAGATTCATAACATCTGGAGAAAAGTTTGCTGGCTCACCTGTCTCCCTGACTGTCACAGGTAATCTGTCACACATTTCACATACAGTTGAAGTCAGACGTTTACATACACCTTAGTCAAAAACATTTAAACTCAGTTTTTAACAATTCCTGACATTTAATCAGAGTAAAAATTCCCTGTTCTAGGTCAGTTAGGATCACCACTTTATTTTAAGATTGTGAAGTGTCAGAATAATAGTAGAGAGAATGAGAGAATTTCAGCTTTGATTTCTTTCATCACATTCCCAGTGGGTCAGAGGTTTACATACACTCAATTAGTATAATAAAGCTCATGGTGATCTTAGGCTTGTGTGCGGCTGCTCGCCATGGGAACCCATTTCATGAAGCTCCCGACGAACAGTTATTGTGCTGAAGTTACTTCCAAAGGAGTTTGGAACTTGGTAGTGAGTGTTGCACCCCAGGACAGACGTTTTAAAGTGCTAAGCGCTTCAGCACTCGGCGGGCCCGTCTGTGAGCTTGACTTGTGTGGCCTACCAATTTGCGGCTGAGCCGCTGTTGCTCCTAGATGTTTCCACTTCACAAAACAGCACTTACAGTTGAACGGGGCTGCTCTAGCAGGGCAGAAATTCGACGAACTGACTTCTTGAAAGGTGGCATCCTATTGAT
>NW_019948280.1:21649-26905 GCF_002910315.2 Salvelinus sp. IW2-2015
CCAATCTCCGGTAGCATTGCCTTTAAATTGTTTAACTTGGTCAAACGTAGCCTTCCACAAGCTTCCCACAATAAGTTGGGTGAATTTTGGCCCATTCCTCCTGACAGAGCTGGTGTAACTGAGTCGGTTTGTAGGCCTCCTGCTCGCACACGCTTTTTCAGTTCTGGCCACACATTTTCTATGGATTGAGGTCAGGGCTTTGTGATGGCCACTCCAATACTTGACTTTGTGTCCTTAAGCCATTTTGCACAACTTTGGAAGTATGCTTGGGGTCATTGTCCATTTGGAAGACCCATTTGCGACCAAGCTTTAACTTCCTGACTGATGTCTTGAGATGTTGCTTCAATATATCCACATAATTTTCCTGCCTCATGATGCCATCTGTTTGTGGAAGTGCACCAGTCCCTCTGCAGCAAAGCACCACCACAACATGATGCTGCCACCCCGTGCTTCACAGTTGGGATGGTGTTCTTCGGCTTGCAACCTCCCCCTTTTCCTCCAAACATAAGATGGTCATTATGGCCAAACAGTTCTGAGCGTATGAGGCTGCGTGGTCGCATGGTTTTATACTTGCGTACTATTGATTGTACAGATGAACGTGTACCTTCAGGCGTTTGAAATTGCTCCCAATGATGAACCGACTTTGGAGGCTACAATTTTTTTCTGAGGCTTGGCTGATTTTAGATTTTCCCAAGATGTCAAGCAAAGAAGCACCGAGTTTGAAGGTAGGCCTTGAAATACACCACATGTACACCCCCAATTGACTCAAATTATGTTAATTATCCTATCAGAAGCTTCTAAAGCCATGACATCATTTTCTGGAATTTCCAAGCTGTTTAAAGGCACAGTCAACTTAGTGTATGTAACTTCTGACCCACTGGAATTGTGATACAGTGAATTATAAGTGAAATAATCTGTCTGTCAACAATTGAAAAATTACTTGTGTCATGCACGAAGTAGATGTCCTAACCGACTTGCCAAAACTATAGTTTGTTAACAAGAAATTTGTGAAGTGGTTGAAAAACGAGTTTTAATTATGACTCCAACCTAAGTGTATGTAAACTTCCAACTTCAACTGTAGATAACTTAATTACCTTATTAGGGCAGTAATACAGGCTTAGTAGTGGTATGTAACAGAAAAAAAACAAATCTTGTATTTCACATCAGAGGACATACAGTTGAAGTCGGAAGTACATACACTTAGGTTGGACACCAATCCCGAAGAAGTTAAAACTTCCACCTCTCCACTACTGTCCTGTCGATGTGGATGGGGGGGGTGCTCCTCTGCTGTTTCCTGAAGTCCACGATCATCTCCTTTGTTTGTTGACGTTGAGTGAGAAGTTATTTTCCTGACACCACACTCCGGGGCCCTCACCTCCCACTGTAGGCCGTCTCGTCGTTGTTGGTCATCAAGCCTACCACTGTAGTGTCGTCTGCAAACTTGATGATTGAGTTGGAACCGTGCATGGCCACGCAGCATGGTGAACAGGAGTACAGGAGAGGGCGAGAGCCACCCTTGTAGGGCCCCAGTGTTGAGGACCAGCTGGTTGGAGATATTGTTTCCTATCTTCACCCCCTGGGGGCAGCCCGTCAGAGAGTCCAGGACCCAGTTGCATAGAGGACCTAGGGTCTTAACGAGAGTTTGGAGGGTACTGAGCTGTAGTCAATGAACAGCTTCTTACGTAGGTATTCTTCTTGTCAAATGGGATAGGGCAGTGTGCAGTGTTTTGGCGATTGCATCATCAGTGGACCTATTGGGCGGTAAGCAAATTGGAGTGGTCTAGTCTATCACCAAGTCAGTTATATGATACTTGACTAGTTCTCAAAGCACTTCATGATGACAGAATGAGCAATCTTGAAGCATAGAATCCGACTGGTCAGACCAGCGTTGAATAGACCTGAGTAGGGCGTTTCCGTTTAGTTTCTGTCTATATCTGGGAGCAACAAAATAGAGTCATGGTCAGATTTGCCGAAGCAGGCGGGGGGTTTGTATGCATCACGGAAGTTAGAGTAGCAGTGATCCAGAAGCTACCAGCTCGAGTCACGCAGTCGATATGCTGATAAAAATTAGGAAGGCTTGTTATCAGGTTAGCTTTGTTAAAATCCCCAGCTACAATAAATGCAGCCTTGGATGTATGGTTTCCAGTTTGAAGTTCTTCAGGGCCGACGAGATATCTGCTTGGGGGGGATATACACGGCTGTGACTATAATCTAAGAGAATATTCTTGGAAGATAATGCTGTCGGAATTTGATTTTAATGAGTTCTAGGTCAGTGGAACAGAAGGACTTGAGTTCCTGCATATTGTTATGATACACGGTGACACGTTGAAAGTCACTGAGCTCTTCAGTAAGGCCATTCTACTGCCAATGTTTGTCTATGAGGATTGCATGGCTGTGTGCTCGATTTTACACACCTGCCAGAAACGGGTGTGGCTGTAATAGCTGGATCCACTAATTTGAAAAGGTGTCCACATACTTTTGAATATATTGTGTATTTAGGAGGATATTAATGATTTGTTTCCTTTAACTCCAGATGTTGTGTTGGAGATGGATCCTACATCTGTGTCAGAGGGGGAGAATGTGACACTAACGTGTAGAACCAACTGTACACTGGACMMCATCACAGCCTACAGTTGGTATAAGAATGGACAGCCTATACCAAATAGCAACACCTACTCTCCTGTCTATATCCTGTTCACAGTCAGCAGTGAGGATACAGGCAGATACTCCTGTGCTGTAGAAGGCCATGAGGATCTCCCCTCTGCTGAAGTGACTCTCACTGTCAGATGTAAGTACATAGGGTTTAAATCATTAGCTTGGTATATTAATATTGTAATTATTGTGTATCTATCTCCAGTTGTATTCTTTATKAAGTAACATCATGTTGGAACCTCAGAGCATTTGCTTTTAATTTTTCTCAATGTAATTATTTTAATCTATCTTGTAAAATGAGCTRATGTACTTTATTTGCTAAATCTAATGTCTTCAGAAAGCCAAGATAATATATACTATAACCAAGATGTTAATGTCTTTTTAATGGTCCTTTACCAGATGGCCCAAAGAACACCTCGGTGTCAGTCAGTCCCTCTGGTGAAATAGTAGAGGGCAGTTCAGTGACTCTGACCTGCAGCAGTGATTCCAACCCACCTGTGGACAAATATACCTGGTACAAGAATAATGCAGGCCACTATCAGAGTATCTCCAATCAGAACACAGGACCACAACATGTCTTCAATCATATCAAGTCATCTGACACTGGAGAGTACTACTGTGAGGCCCGGAATGAAATTCAGACAGGGAGGTCTGAGTCAATCAACATGGATGTGAAATGTGAGTAAAATACAGCTCAGTGTTTGAATGAGTTTGAATGAAACTCACATTTCCCTCACTAACTTTAAACATCATCTATCTGAGCAGCTAACCGATCGCTGCAGCTGTACATAGTCCATCTGTAAATAGCCCACCCAATCTACCTACCTCATCCCCATATTGTTTTTATTTACTTTTCTGCTCTTTTGCACACCAGTATCACTACTTGCACACCATCTGCTCATCATCATSTGCTCATCTATCACTCCAGTGTTAATCTGYTAAATTGTARTTACTTCGCTACTATTGCCTACCTCCTCACGCCATTTGCACACACTGTATATAGACTTTCTTTTTTTCTATTGTGTTATTGACTGTACGCTTGTTTATTCCATGTGTAACTCTGTGTTGTTGTTTGTGTCGCACTGCTTTGCTTTATCTTGGCCARGTCGCAGTTGTAAATGAGAACTTAGAGAGAGATCTCCATGTCTGAATTAAGACCTGAATGGACATGTACAGCAATGGGTAAATGTTTGTAGGTGGCACAGCACACACGATTAAACCGTCACTTATGGCCGAGGGTGGATCATACTGCTGGTTGACTGGTCTTTGCATGTTTCAGGAGACTGTGTAGCGTGTCTCTGGTTAGGAGGAGGATGAGCACGTCTGGTGGAGAGAGATGAGAGATGTCAAGACGGTAACAGTGTTGGAAACGTAGTATGAGAGAGACTGTCATGAATAGTAGGAATTAGGTGTTCAGAGTTGTGGAGGTGTATGATATGGGTCATCGTGTGTGTCTGGTTGTGGCAGTTCACTTCACTGTGGTGGATCTCTGTAAAGTGGGGACAGGAGGTGAGTTCTGCTCTCGTTGGAGTGACGACTAGTGGGAGCGGGTGTTACATGTTTACTGGTAATAGTTTGTGCACGATGGGAAGATGCAAATGAATATATTATGCAGTTCATAACAGTCAGGTAGTGCTAAGGGGAAAGTTATAAAAGATTGGAAAAAGTTCTGTACCGTGAACCAATGAGTCGCAGAGAGACAGAGTTGATTGAGAACCAGAAACACCATATGATTCTAAGCTGCAGTAGGAAGTGAGGACTGTTTCCGCTGTTAATAAAATATGGATGCATGAGTTAGATGGTAATATGGTTACTTTGGTATACAGGATTGAATGGTGTTCCTATGACTGACATGAATTCAGCTACAGAGGACATTTATATATAGTAGCCATATCACATGTAGGAACACCTTCTAGAGTGACATCAAAGGGGATCAAAGGCTGTACCTGGATTCACGCTGTCAGTTGTCTATGTGATGGGAAAGACAGTGGTGTTGCTTAATTGTTTGAAGGTATGTGATTAAGTGTATGAGTCGCATTTCAAAGTATTGGATATTAGATTGAAATTGTAGTTTTGTATTGAAGTATTGAATGTAACTTCACTGCGGTACAGCACATATCAGCAGAGCGTTAGAGTTCATGATCCTTTCCATTTCTGGGTCTCAACAAGTTATAATATTTCTCGTCTTCGTCAGGATGATGTTAGTGATGGCTGTAACTTCTGTCCTGATGTTTTGTGAGGTTACGTTATCTTGTACCGGAGGTGTTTTATCCAGGTGAGGTTTTGGCTATGCTGCAGTCGAGTATTGACAGCCTCCACTTTTGTTACAGAGGACTTGCTGACACTGAGGTGTTTTTGGCCTCTGGGTAAAAGAGAATTTGTCAGAGGTTGGACGATCTAGTTTATTAAAACTTTACATGTAAACGAATTCTCAAGTAATGAATTTGAGGAACTAGGAAACTTAATCACAAAAACATTAACAAGACACCTTTGTAGCATGCTATGCTTAATGCACTTATTTCATTACTACTTGTTTGCAACCTTGGCATATTTTTTTATTTTTTATTTCACCTTTATTTACCAGGTGGCTAGTTGAGAAAAAGT
>NW_019948281.1:0-16570 GCF_002910315.2 Salvelinus sp. IW2-2015
TAGTTGTACTGTACGGTTCTGGTGGCACCTTGGTAATCTACTGACTCTACTGTCTAGTCCTTTGTACTCTACTCTACTGGTACTTGTACTTTGTGCTCTACTATAATGGTTATGCTTGTACTGGTCTGTACCTACTCTAGCTTGTACTGTGCATTGTGTTCTTCTACCTTAGTGTGTTACTGTACTGTCCTGTCCTCTACTCTATTGTACTGTAACTGTGATGTGCTCTACTTCTATGTACTGTCCCTGTATTCCCACTCTAGTGTGTACTGTCAGTCCTGGTACTCGTCCTCTAGCGTGTTAACTTAGCTAGTCCTTGTACTCTACTCTATTGTACTGTACAGTCCTGTACTTCCTCTATCTGTATGTCAGTTGTGTACTCTATTCTCTAATTGTATCTGCACCTGTCCTGTACTCTGTAACTACTATTGTACACTTATTGTAGCTGTTGTCTTGTTTACGAGCTACTCTATCTATGTAGCTTCCATGGTCGCGTGTACTTTCCCTCAAGTATTGTGAACGCTATCGGTATTGTGGATTCCAGTTATTTTTGTCAGTCTTGTAGCTGTACTTACTTGGTACTGTATCAGTTCCTTTCCTCTACTGTCCTTGTACCTGTACTGTATCTAGTAATATCTGTCTGGTACTGTACTCTATGTAACTGTATCAGTCCCTGGCATCTCTACTGCTATTGTAATGTAGCTGTACTGTGACTCTGACTGTTTTGACGATGTCCCGTACTCAAGGCTCTATTGTACGTACTGTACTGTACTGTCCTGTACTGTGAGCTCTGCATACTGTAATGTACTCCGTACTGTACTGTAACTGTCGCAGTCCTGTACTCACTCTAGCTGGTCTGTACTGTAGCTGTAGCTGTGAAGCAGTCCTGTAATTACTCTACGTACTGTATCGTTACTGTATCTAGGCCTGTAATCTATCATTTGTTACTTGGGTTATCTGACTGTACTGTCTTATGCTGTACAGTCTGTAACTGTCTGTATCTTGTAGTCCTGTATCTCTACTGTCTGTAGCTGTATGTCTGACTGTTTGCTGGTACTGTACAGTCCTGTAATCTTACTCTATTGTCTGGTACTTGCACTGTACTGCTACTCTATCTGGTACTGTACTGTCTGGTATCTGGTACTGTTCCTGTCGTACTTGTACTGTTACTGTACTGTCTGTACGTGTACTCCTACTCTATGCTGTACTGTCTCTCCAATCTTTGTAAAAACCAGCAACTGTGGTTGTGTGGTACTACTATGGTTTCCTCATTCTAGTGAATTTCAAATTAATAGGAATTTCCGTTAAGCTGGTTTTTCTGAAATTTTTCCGTAACCGTGGTTGACGGAATTTGTGAGTGGTTCACTCCACTAATACAATAAACATAAGGTTGATATTCAGTTACAACACGATATTACTAACTTGGATAGAGATACTAACATTTTCACTGTACTCCCTTCAGTGAGAGGACAGATTAGCACTTCCTAGAAGTCAATAGTCGTAGTAGAGTAGGTTTTGGTAGCGGAATGTTGAAGGCACAAGTGAACGATTGTAAATATTCAGTAACTGCAGATAAGGCATGAACAATTCTCGTTTCCAAAGAAAATTGTAGTGTTGATGATTGATGTTGCTCAGTGGGTCCTTTATCAGTTAATACAATGTCCGTATTCGCTTTTTTCTCATAATAGAGCGGATGTTTTTCTAAGAATCGCAGTCTTTCAAGTCATCAGTATGTGACACCATAAATTCAAATAGAACTGTTAGATTGAGTCATCACTACTATTTTTAAGGTATGGAATTATTGGTGGTTGATGAATCAAAAACACAAGTACTCCAAATCTATGCTTTGATTATTTCCAAAAATAGTAGACTCTTAGCTCATTTGACTATACCAGATTTGATTGTCTCTATTACAAGAATTTATCATAAGTAGGTCATCTGCTCTTATGGCTCCTCCTACACATTTGCGAGCAGTATACACTTCTTATCTCTCTCTCTAGCACACAACATCACTAAATCCTGTTTGATGCACGCTACAGGTCATCTGTATTACTATAAGCACATTGAATTTTTTTTTCCCCTACACTGTACATTCACTATCACCACTACTCAACACTTCACACTCGATTCATCTCATACAAGCACACACGATGATAGGTGTAAAGAGTTCACACACTGTATCATACATTCACTACACACACAATCACACATACATCACAACCCTATTAGTTCGTCCAGCCATTCGTTTGCTTTGTTGTATTGTTACCTGGTGGTGAGCCCTGCTTTGCCGGCTTGTGAGTGGAGAACACTGAATCTTCATCTTGTTGGGCTCTGAGATTGAAAGGTTTGTTAGCAAATTAGACTTCCCTCTTAATTACTGCTGGACCTGGCTCGTTGTGTGGTGTTTTTTTTTGTGTGTGTTGCGTTGTGCGTTGTGGGTGGGTGTGGCCGTGTGGTGCTGTTGTGTGGTGTGTGCCGGTGTGTTGTGTGTTGTGGTGCTGTGTGTGTGTGTGCGTGTGTGTGGTGTTGTTGTGTTGCTGTGTGTTGTTGCGTGTGTGTTTTGCGTGTGTGTGCGTGTGTGTGCGTGTGTCGTGTGTGTGCGTGTGCGTTGTGCGTGTGTGTGTGGTGTGTGGTGTGTTTGGTGTGTGTGTGTGTGCTCGTGTGTGTGCTGTGGTAGTGTTGGTGTGTGTAGTGTGGTGTGTAAGCTGTGATATGATAGTCTGTAGTTGTGATATTCAAACCTTATTCCGGCGCTGCGTTCTGAGTTGTTGGTGAATTTTATTATCATGCTAACTACAAAACTCTATCTTTATTAACTTCTGTTAAAAAAATCGTCAGACATACATCATTTTGGAATTCAGAACTCTGTGCTTTCATGGCTGTGCCGGTATCACTCATAAAGGAATGCTGCGTTACTGCACAGAGATAGCAGAAAAAGGCATACAGTTGGGTGAACATGAATATGGATAATCTCTATTGTTCAGATCTGAATACAGAAATAAGCACTTTCCATAAACTAGCTCTAATCATCGTGCGACGACATGGTTTAGAGATAGGAGTCGTTTTTTCATGCACTCTGCCAGGTGCAATACATAGGGGGAAATTAATGTTGAGAGTATTATTTTTCATTTTCCTTCTTCACGCTATGTTCTACTCTTTTCTCCCAGCTTCAGAAATTAACTGCTGGACAGCAATATTATAATACATAATAAGGAACCCCCGCTAACCACGAGGAAATTACTCTGATCAGATATGATATATAACACTACTAATGTGGGATATGAGTACTGTTTGTGGAAGTTTTAAAGGCTATATGGGAAAATGTCCCGCACGTGATGAGATAGAGGTCGTGGGTGCATGGTGCGTTGTAAGTGCCAGGTTGAAACTGGGCTGGTTTGTAAGGGGGTCTTTGTGGGAAAGAGTTATTTCAGCATAGCGTTTTGCATACATGTGTGCGGATTTGAATATGTGTGGGGGGATGAGGGCCGTAAATATTAACAGAGGGGGATCTGTGGGTGGCTGTGCGTTGTGTGGACAGTGGTGATTGTCGGTAAAAAAACAAAGCTCAAATCATGAGTTGAAAGAACAGAATAGGAGTGCCTTTTCCAATGAACTCAAGCTTCAATTAATTGTTGAATACAGAATTAGCACGTTGGTTTGTCGCAAAAAACAAGTCGCTCCAATCATGTTGAAGATACAGAAATACCTTTTCTCCATAAACAGCCTCTAAATCATGTTTGATGCTCTCTCTGTAAGTTAATTTTGTTTCCCATACTGTTTAAGCAGGATGATAGGAAGCTGTGGGACAGTTTGTGTCAGGCAAGTGGGGCAACATTGGGAGAGATCCAGAAATAAAGCACTTATTCCAATAATACAACGCTCTAAATCATGTTGAAAAAACGGAAATAGGGGCATTTTCAAAAAACAAGTAAAATGTTTGAAATAGCAGAATATCAGCACTTTTTCAAAACAACGCTCAAATCATGTTGAAATAAGAAATAAAACACTTTCATATTATACTAGCTCGTCTATATCATGTTTGGATCACCTGTAAGTGAAGTTTTTTTCGAGTATGTCTTAATCAGGATGATGGAACACGTGGGGACAGTTTTCAGCAAGCTGCACATTGAAAGTACGATATATAGCACTTTTCTCAAAAACAAGCTCTAATCATGTTGAACGATAAGCACTTTTCAAAAACAAGCTTCAATCATTTTGAATACAGAAATAAGCACTTTTCAAAAACAAGCTCCAAATATGTTGACTTATTACAGTAATAAACAGCTTTTTCCATAAACGCGGCTCTAAAATGTTTGACTGCCCTCTGTAAGTGAATTTTTTTTCAGTACTGTTAATCAGGTGATAGGACACTGTGGACAGTTTTCAGCAAAGTTGCAACATTGAAATACGAAATAAACACTTTTCAGGTAGACTAGCTTAAATCATGTTTGAAATGGCATCTAAGTGAATTTTTTTTTCAGTACTGTTTAATCAGATGATAGGAACATGTGGACAGTGTAATGGCAGGCAAGTTGCACATCATTGAAATTACAGAATAAACATTTTCCAAATACCAAAAGGCGCCGCTAATCATGTTAGAAAAACAGAAATAAGCGATTTTTTCAAAACAAGCCTTTCAAATCATGGGTTCTTGGAATACAGAAATAAGCATTTTCCATAAACGCCTCTAAATGAATTTGTTTGAATTGCACTCTGTAACGTGAATTGTTTTGTTTCAGTACTTGCGTTTAATCCAGGATGCAAGGAGAGCAACACTGTGGGATCAGTTTTCAGCAAGTTGCAACATATTGAAATCAGAAATAAACACTTTTCCAAAAACAAGCTCTAAATCAGTTGAAGAAACCAGAAGTAAGCACTTTTCCCAAGAACAAGCTTCAAATATGTTTTGTTGAATACAGAAATAATGGCAAGATTTTGCAAAAACGAGCTCGCAGAGTGCATATAGTTGAAATACGAAATACACTTTTTCCCATAAACAAGCTCTAAATCATAAGTGTTGCTGGCCTCTGTAAGGTTATACTTTTTTTTTCCAGACTGTTTTAGCAGGATGATAGGAGCGTGGACGAGTTTTTCAGAAAGTTTGCAATTGAATACGAAATAAACACTCTTTCCAAATACACGTCTGCTAAATCAATTGTGTGAAGTAACGGGATAAGACTTTTCAAAAACAGGGGTGCAAGCTTCTAAATCATGTTTGAAATACACAAATTAGCACTTTTTTCAAAAACAAGCTTCCAATCATGTTGAAATACAGAACTAAACACTTTTCCATAACAAGCTCTAAATCAATGTTGACTGCACTCTGTAAGTGAATTTTTTTCGTGCTTGTTTAACTCCAGGGTTGTAAGAACACTTGTGACATGGTGTTTCAGGCAAGTTGCAACTTGAAATTACGATAATAAAGACGCACTTTTCAAATACAGAGCTCTAAATCATGGTTGCAAAACAGAAATAAGCACTTTTCAAATAACAAGCTTTAAATCATGTTGGAATACAGAAATAATGTCACTTTTCCATAAACAGAGCTCTAACATGTTTGATGCACTCTGTAAGTGAAATTTTTTGTTCAAGTATGTTGTATCAGGATTGATAGAGGCTAATACATGTGGACAGTTTTACAGCAAGTTGCAACGGGTGAAATACAGACATAGAACACTTTTCAAACAAGCTCTAAATCATGTTGAATCAAACCACAAAAATACAGAGCATTTTCAAACTAAGCTTCAAATATGTTGAAAATACCAAGCAATTAGTGGAGACACATTTTCAAAAGACAAGTCCCGCAACATCCTACTCACGGGTAGTTGAAGAACTGGGATGCTCAGGAAATCACTAACAGACCTTCCTTCGCCGATACAGGGCACCACCTCAATGCTGAACTATCGGCGGTTTTTGATGGGCAATTGTTAAGTTAGTTTTTTCCCAGTACTGTTTAAGCAGGATGATAGGAAAACCGGGTGCGCTCGTGGACAGTTTTTAGCATGTTGCATACATTTGAATCAGAAATAAAACATTTCAATACACGGCTCTAATCAATGTTGAAAGACAGAAATAAGCAACTTTTCAAAAACAAGGCTTCAAATACTCATTAGTATGGAGAGGAGAGAATAAGATTTTCAAAAAACAAGCTCAATCATGTTGAAGTGAGCAGAATAAAACTTTTCGCATAAACGAAGCCTAAATCATGTTTGGATTGCTCTGTAAGTGATTTTTGTTCTTCAGGGTAGCTTGGTTTTTTAAGTCCAGGATGATTACTGGTAACTGTGGAAGTTATTCAGCAAGTTGACATTGAAATACAGAAATTAAGACACTTTTCGCAAAAACAATGCTTAATCATGTTGAAGAACAGAAATAAGCCTTTTCAAAAAAAAGCTTTGAATATCATTTGAATACAGAGAAACGATTAAAAATGTGAGTCTCAACTTTTTTTGCAAAACAAGCGCAAAGATTCATGTGTGTAGATACAGAAATGGAGACACTTCTTCCATAACAATGCATCTAAATCAATGTTTGATGCACTCTGTAGTGAATTTTTTTTCAGTACTAGTTTT
This sequence comes from Salvelinus sp. IW2-2015, assembly GCF_002910315.2. Classification (NCBI taxonomy): domain Eukaryota; kingdom Metazoa; phylum Chordata; class Actinopteri; order Salmoniformes; family Salmonidae; genus Salvelinus; species Salvelinus sp. IW2-2015. Next base: position 6,573 of record NW_019948281.1, read on the forward strand.
TAAATCAGGGATGATAGGAAACTGTGGCGTTTTTCAAGCAAGTTTGCAACATTGAATAACAGAATAACACTTTTCCATAAACAAGATCTAACAATCAGGTTTGAAGTGACTCTAAGTGAATTTTTTGGTTCCGAGTAACTGTTTAATCAGGATGATGGAACACTGTTGGACAAGTTTTCAGGCAAGTTTGCAACATTGAATTTACAGAAATAGACATGTTTCCAAATACAAGCTCTAAAATCATGTTGAACAAACAGAAAAAGTCATTTTCAAAAACAAGCTTTCAACTCATGTTGAAATACGAAATAGCACTTTTCCATAAACCAACGCTCTAAATCATCGTTTGATTCGGCCACTCTGTAGTGATTTTTTTTCAGTACTGTTTAAATCAGGATGATAGAAACACTCGTGGACGTTTTCAGCAAGTTGCAACATTGAAATACAGAATAGACACGTCTTCAAAAACAGCTCTTAAATCATGTTTGAAAAACAAGAAACACACGACACTTTTCAAAAACAACGACACTGCTTACAATCCCTTGTGTGTACGTACAGCAGAATAGAGACACGTTTTCGCTCACAATGATCAGAGCCGCTTCCAAATCTATGTTGGATATGTCGGCATAGAGCGCCGAAATTATCGCCTTTATCACATAAACAGCTCTAAATCATGTTTTGGATGCACTCTGTAGTTATTTTTTTTCCAGTACTGTTCTACGGCAGGATGATGAACGCTGTGGCAGGGTTATATTAGGGTGGGCAAGTCTCGCTGATAAGCAGTTGGAGCCATACTAGAAATAAACAGCTGTCGCTTTTGTTCGTGGGGTGAAGAAATGACCACGGCGTCTAAATAATGTTCTGTAAAAAACAGAACCAGTACGGCGTTTCTTCGAAAATCGGGCTTCAAAATTGCATGTTGAAATACAGAACTTAAGCACTTTTTTCAAAAACAAGTCAAAATGTTGAACATACAGAATAACACTTTTCCCATAAACAAGCTCTAAATCTGTTTGATGCACTCTGTAGGTGGCTGAATGTTTTTTTGTCAGTACTGGTTTAATCAGGTGGAATTAGGAAAGCATGGTGGACAGTTTTCGCGAAAGTGTGCAAGTTGTTAACATATAGAAATAACACTTATTTCCCTAAAAAACAGCTCTAAATCATGTTGAAAACGAAAATAAGCACTATTTGTCAAAAACAAGCTTCAATATCATGGTTGATCAGAAATAAGGCATATTTCAGAACACAAGCCTGCACCAGGTCTCTCATGGCTGCATGACGCACACGGATATAAGAGCACACACACTCTTTCCATAAACAAGCTCTAATCATGTTTTTGATGCATCTGTAAGTGGGGTATGTTTTTTTTCCCCCAGTACTGTTTAATTTTCATACAGGATGATCGGAACATCTGTTGGACAGTTTATTCAGCGAAGTGCAACATTTGAAATACAGAAATAAACACCTTTTCCACAAATCTGTGAAGCTCTAAATGCAGGGGTTTGAAAAACGAGAAAAATGAAGCACTTTTCAAAAGACCAGCGTTCAATTAGCCTCACTGGTTTGAAAATGCGCCCCGCGAGGAATGTAAGCATCGTAATTTTCAAAGCAACAGCTCCAAATCATGTTGAAAGGATAACGAGAAATCAACTACTTTATTCCATAATACAAGCATCTAAGGTGCGATGTTTGCATGCACTCTGTGAGTCGGAATGTGTCTGTATGTCGACGTAACTGTTTTAATCAAGGGATGATTAGGGCACACGTCTGTTGGGACAGTTGTTCTTCAGGTAGAGTTGCAGCAGATAGGATTTTGCTGTAAGTATGGCTAACAGAAAATTAAACAGCACCCAGTTGCACTCGCAAAGTACCAGATGTCCTAATCATGTTTGAAAAACGACAATTCAAGTCGCCACTCGGCTTGTCTAAACCTCAAAGTCTGCAAAATCATGCCTTTGAAACATACAGGAATCGAAAACTCGCGTTGTCGATGAGGACGGGGATCCACGAAAAGACCATTAGGGTCTCTCTCTCATTACAACAAAAGCTCTAAATAGCCATGGAGGGTTGTCTATGGCACCTTTGAGAGCAGAGGATTAAGCTATGTTCTATTGTCATCTTCCAGTATCAGCATCGCGTGCGTTCCTAATGTAGGTATGGTAGTTGGGCGCGTTAACCTGGTGGACAGTATTTCAGGGGTGGCAAAGCGAGCGTCTGATCACATAACAGGGTAAGTGTATAACACTTCTTATCTCAAAATGATTCAGAGTGTCGTTTATAATTCCATGTTGAACAATATCTAGAAACTAAGCGAGTACATATTGGTTTCAGCAGAACTAGTCGCAATGTTCTATGCTAGATCGTATTCAGTGTTGAATGTAAGTTGTATGGATCAGGAAATTAGAACTATGATATTCAATAAACAAGCTCGAAATAACATGATGTGTAGAGATGGGAGCTGAGGGAAAACTTCGGATGGGGCAAAGGAGAAAGAGTGACAAGCACACACACGCGCACAAGACTAATACAGTAGTTATACCTCCATGTTGTCACTTGGTGATTGATGATGGCAGGGTGTGCCATAACGATAGCCAGGTAGGGCTGGTCGTTTAAGAGATGACGATGGTTTGAGGTGTGCTCAATCTCTCGTCAAAGGTTGTGTCGCATATTTTCTTATTTTCGTAGTGAGTTAGTTTAATGTTGTTAGGATGATTCTAGATCATACTGGGTGGTGAGGACAGGTATGGTTATAAGTAGGGCGGAGCACCGAGCTTCTGTTGGTGTAGATACCGGCTGTCCATGGAAAGTGGCAGACTTTGGAGTTTCTTGAAGTTGCGGGCAAAATGGAAGTGAACGATTTGTGTCTAGGTAATAAATAGATTTTATGTGGATGGTCATCAATAAAACCTAACGATGGAGTTGAGAACGTCAGGGTATGCAGGAACATCACACAACAATGTCGACTGGCACACAGGGCACCTGACGCACCAACACCACCACACACACCACACGGACACACACTATACATGAGGGATTTGCTGTGTAACGTACAGATCTGCCACGCATTCTTTATTCTTTGTAAGTGGTCCAGACAGCGTTAGCGACGATTACCCACAACTACAAGCCATCCCTAACGTGCTTTAGGATTCAATTCAGTCTTCGCTGAGCCCTGGAACTACAATTTAAAGCGACCTGGGACCTGCATGGAAGACACGCCCTACAACGAACACCAGTCTACACGCCGAGGTGATCATCCTAAAGAGTCTATTTATTAAGGGAGATGGAAGCCGGCAAGTCTATCGTTACGACAAGACAGAGTGATGCGACCTGTTAATTTTAAGAATCCTAACAGCGCGAACACACAGAGGACAAAGCCACAATGTACGAATCTATTTGTGAGTTCCAGTCAGGCTGACCAAGAGCACCGGTGAGCGAGTTGGCTACGGGAGCATGGCAGGAGAGGTTCATATACACAACATACCACACCACACTACCACACGCTGGCCGGCACGGTCACCCGCGACAATACCAGCTACACTTATCAGGTGGAGGTGCGGTCAGCACCGCAACACCCACCCACATACCCAGCAACGCACTACTAACACATAAACACCACACCGAGCAGAGTCCCAGCAGTAATTAAGAGGGGAAGTCTATTTGCTAACCTCATCTCAAGCCGCACAGTGGATCAGTGTTTCCTCTCTAGCGGAGAGGGGGTCCCTACGAGGTTAAACAGACAAAGAATGGGAGACGATGGTGTGTGTAGTGTTGTTGGTTATGTGTGTGGTGTGTGTGTTGTTGTGTGTGTGTGAGTGCGTGAGTGTGAGTGGTGTGAGTGTGTGTGTGTGTGTGTGTGTGTGTGTGTGTGTGTGTGTGTGTGAGAGAGAGAGAAAGGGTAATGTCCATGTAAAAGGAGCCATGAGCACCAACATGAAGTTAATAGGAGCACATCAAATTGGATGTCAAATGAGCTAAGAGTCTATATTTTTGAGAAATAAAGGCATATTTGAATTTTAACCATTTTCCATTCTAAAAATGTGGACTAAGACAAAGGCTTTGATTTCTGGTCAAACAGACGGAAAAGGGTTCTTAGAAAACATCTCTCAGGAAAAGCGATGGACATTGTAATTATACATGTAAGACCCCTGGCAACTAATATCAACACCTACATTTTCTTTGGGAGAATTGTTTCTGCCTTCTGGAAGTTTAAGAAACATTGCCTTGTGCCTTCAACATTCCGCTACCCAAAACCCACTTATCTCGAAGATATTCTCAAATTTCTCTCCCTCACGAGGAGTAACAAGTAAATGTAGACCTATCAATTAGTTATAGTGTTTTTACTGATATCAATTTTGTTTATGAATTATTAAGTGATTGAAACTCAAAATTCCGTCACCAAATCGGTAACGGAATTTCAGAAAAATCGCTAACGGAATTCCTGTAATTTGATTCACTACAATGGGAAACCATAGTAGTCACAAACCACAGTTGTGTTTACAAGTTTGGAGAGTACAGTACAGTAGAGTAGAGTACAGTACAGTACAGTACAGTACAGTACAGTACAGTACAGGACAGTACAGTACAGTACAGTACAGTACAGTAGAGTAGAGTACAGTGCAGTACAGTACAATAGAGTAGATTACAGGACTGTACAGTACAGTACAGTACAGTACAGTACAGTACAGTACAGTAGAGTACAGGACAGTACAGTACAGTACAGTACAGGACTGTACAGTAGAGTACAGTGCAGTACAGTACAATAGAGTAGATTACAGGACTGTACAGTACAGTACAGTACAGTAGAGTAGATTACAGGACTGTACAGTACAGTACAGTACAGTACAGTAGAGTAGAGTACAGGACTGTACAGTACAGTACAGTACAGTACAGTACAGTAGAGTACAGTACAGGACAGTACAGTACAGTACAGTACAATAGAGTAGAGTACGGGACTGTACAGTAGAGTACAGTACAGTACACTACAATAGAGTAGAGTGCAGGACTGTACAGTACAATAGAGTACAGTACAGTACAGTATGGTACAGTAGAGTACAGTACAGTACAGTACAGTAGAGTGCAGGACTGTACAGTACAATAGAGTACAGTACAGTACAGTATGGTACAGTAGAGTACAATAGAGTGGAGTACAGGACAGTACAATAGAGTAGAGTACAGTACAGTACAATAGAGTAGAGTACAGCAACTGTAACAGTAAACAGTAGAGTCGAGTACAGGACTGTACAGTACAATAGACGTAGAGTACAGACTGCTAAGTTACCGCTAGAGAGAGTACCAGGACTGACATGTACACATAGAGTGGGATACAGGGACAGTACAATAGAGTCAGAGCACAACAGTATACAGTACCAATAAGTAGAGGACAGGACAGTAACAAGTAACAATAAGAGTAGATAGATACACAACTGTACAGTACAGTAGAGTAGAGTAACAGACACGACAGCATACAATAGTAGAGCACAAAGTACAAGACAAGTAGAGTAGAGTACAAAGGACTGTACAGTAGAGTAGAGTACAATTACAGAGGACACGGACTTGTGTACACGTAAATAGAGTAAAGTAACAGGACCAGATACAGGTACAGTACAGTAGATTGAGTATACAGTAACAAGTACAGTACAGTAACAGTAGAGTAGGAGTCACAGGACAGTAGAGTAGAGTAAGAGTAGAGTACAGTGAACAGTACATGTACCGCTAGGGGTACAGCTACAGTAGAGTAGACGTACAGTAACAGGACAGTAGAGTAGAGTACAGGACAAGTAAGAGTAGAGTAGAGTACAAGTAAGTACAGTACAGTAGCGTAGGGTAGAGTAAGTAGAGTAACAGATATCGTACAGTAGAGACAGTACAGAGCGTAGCGGTACAGTACAGTAGAAAGTAGAGTTACAGTAACAGGTACAGTACAGTACAGTAGAGTACAGTAGCAGTAGCGTAGGGTACAGTCAGTACAAGTAGAGTAGAGTAGAGTAGAGTACAAGTACAGTACACAGTACAGTAGAGCTAGAGTAAAAGAGTAGACGTAGAGTAACAGTACAGTTACAAGTAAGTACAGTACACTAGCGTAGGGTACAGTACAGTAGAGTACAGTACAGCTAGAGTAGAGGTATCAGTACCACGTAGAAGTCACATACAGTAGCGTAGGTACAGGTAACAGTAGAGTACAGTACCAGTAGATAGAGTAGAGTAACAGTACAGGCACAGTACAGTAGACAACGTAGCAGTACAGTACAGTAGCGTAGGGTATCAGTACCGTCAGAGTACAGTACAGGTAAAAGTAGTCTTAGTGATACGAGTTTGGTATGGTTTCGTTAAAATTTACATCAAAGTGGTTTTGCTCTGGCAAAAAATAAGATATCCGCGCAATCCTTTACCGTGGAATCACCAAAGAGAAGAGAGAAGCAACCCCACACGAAAAAAACAACAAAAGCCCGTCCCTTTAGATTTCTGTAGCTTTCCACACAGCTGCGAGAATAAGAGAATAGCTGGAGCTGCTGATAAGGGTGAGTGTTTGTGTGTGTGCTTCGTGTGTTGTGTGTTCTACTAAATTGGTTGCTAAAGAAATACTTTCCTCATAGTATCAACCATTTTAAATCATGGAGCAGAAAGCAAGCTGGTAGCCACTGTTATTTTTTTCATTTCCCAGCCCTCAATCTCACTCCCTGTTACCATCTTTAATCTCTCTCTCTCTGCAGATGCGTTCTCTCCTCTTGTCTTCCACTTTACCAAGACGTCAGAGGCAATCCCATCTCCAAGCCAACCTGCCTCTGCAATAATTACTACTCTACGACTGGAAAGGTAGAGGCAAAGGTTTGTGTGTGTGTTGAGTGTAAATGATTGCATGCGAGAGAACTCAACTATTACAGGGCAACTACTCTGCTGTATCTCATGGCCTACTCAAACCTCTACCACTGCTCTGAGTCAAGATCCTGGAACCTAACTCAAACCTCTACCCTCTTCTGAAGTCCAGAGTCCTGGGCTAACTCAAACCTCTCACCCTGCTCTGAGTCGCAAGTCCGGACCTAACCTCAAACGCTCTACCCTGCTCTGAGTCCAGAGCACTGGGCCTACTCAAACCTCTACCCCTGCTCATGAAGTCCAGAGGTCCTGACCTAACATCCAACCTTCTACCTGCTCTGAGTCCAGAGTCCTGGACCTACACCTCAAACCTCTACCTGCCTGAGTCCACGAGCTCCTGGACCTAACTCAAACCCTACCTGCTCTAAGTCCAGAGTCCTGGACCCTAACTCAAGTCTATACCGCCTGCTCTGAGTCCAGAGTCCTGGAACATAACTCAACCCTCTACCCTGCTCTGAGTCCATCTGGACCTGAACTCAAATCTCTACCCCTGCTCCTGAGTCCATGCTAAGACATTAACTCAAACGTTCTACCCTGCTTGTGATCCAGAGTCCTGCGCAGTCCAAACGTGCCAGGCTTTTACTACTAATAGGTCAAATTAGATAATACAACTGCTCAAAAAATAAACGGGAACACTAAAAATAACACACATCCTACGAATCTGAAATGAATGAAAGTATTCGTATTAAATACTTTTTCTTTACATAGTTGAAATGTGCTGACAACAAAATCCACACAAAAATACTCAATGGAAATCACATATTCCCACCCCCCCAATCGGGAGTCTGGATTTGGAGTCACAACTCAAAATAAAAAGTGGAAAACGCACACTACACGGCTGATCAACTTTGATGTTAATGTCCTTAAAACCAAGTCAAATGAGGCTCAGTAGTGTGTGTGCCTCCACGCGCTGACTTGTATGGCCTCCCTACAACGCCTGGGCATCCGCTCCTGAATGAGGATGGCGGATGGTCCTCCTGAGGGATCTCCTCACCCAGACCTGGACCTAAAGCATCCGCCAACTCCTGGACAGTCCTGTGTGCAACGTGGCGTTGGTGGATGGGAGCGAGATCATGAGGTCCCAGATGTGTCGAATGTGGGTATTTCAGGCTCCTGGGGAACGGGCTAGGGCCATCCATAGCACTCCAATGCCTTCCTCTTAGCAGACACCTGCCTGACACACTCCAGCCACATGAGGTCTAGCATTGTCCTTGCATTAGAGGAACCCCAGGCGCCAACCGCACCAAGCATAAATGTCTCACAAAGGGTCTGAGACTCATCATCGGTACCGTAATGGCAGTCAGGCTACCTCGGCGAGCACATGGAGGGCTGTGCGGACCCCCCAAAGAAGATGCCACCCGACCACCATGACTGACCCATCTGCCACCGTCAAGTGCTGGAGGATGTTGCAGGCAGCAAAAGAACGTCTCCACGGCGCGCGCGAGAGCGATTCTGTCACGTCTGTCACATGTGCGTGTGAACACTGCTTTTCATCTGTGAAGAGCACAGGGCGCCAGTGGGCGAATTTGCAATCTTGGTGTCTCTGGCAAATGCCAAACGTCCTTTTTGCATGGATGTTGGCTGTACAGCAACAACCCCCACCTTTGGACGTCGGGCCCTCATAACCACCTCATGGAGTCTGTTTCTGACTGTTTGAGCAGACACATGCACATTTGGCACTCTGGAGGTCATTTTGCAGGGCTCTGGCATGCTCCCCTGCTCCTCCTTGCACAAGAGCGTATGGTAGCGGACCTGCTGCTGGTTGTTGCCCTCCTACCGGCCTGCACTCCACGTCTCCCAATATGTACCTGGCCTGTATCCTTTGTAGCGCCTCCATGCTCTGACACGTACGCTGACAGACACAGCAAACCCTTCTGCCAACCACGCTTCGCATTGAGTGCCATCCTGGATTGCAGCTCACTACCTGAGCCACTTGTGTGGGTTGTAGACATCCCCGTCATCACTGCTACACCACTAGAGTGAACGCCACCGCCAAGCAAATCTCAAAAGTGACCAAAAACATCCAGCCAGGAAGCATAGGAACTGAGAAGTGGTCTGCTGGTCACCACCTGCAGAACCACTCCGTTTATGGGGTGTCGTTGGCTAAATTGCCTATAATTTCCACCTTTTGTCTATTCCATTTGCACCAACACATGTGAAATTTATTGTCAATAGTGTTGGCATTCCTAAGTGGACAGTTTTGATTTCACAGAAGTGTGATTGACTTGGAGTTACATTGTGTTGTATTAAGTGTACCCTTTATTTTTGAGCAGTGTAAGTATGTCCGCATAAACACTGAAACTATGGTCCGGGTTCTGCATTTCCACTAATAAATGGTTAAGGTCAGAATGTAGTGGAAATTGAATCTCTGCACTTGAGATCTGTGCCTAAAGGAAATCGTCATACCTGGTGCTTATTGATTATTTAACATCAACCTATTTACCATAACCAGGTTGATATGCGCTCTCTGCTCCACTGTAATTGGGTAGAAGCATCCTAGAAGGTGAGGCAGATCTGTGAGGACAGGGTCTACATTAAATCAAATTGTACATTTAGTAACAACGAGTGCTGGTGCTGTGTTGTGTGTGTGTGTGTGTGTGTGTGTGTGTGTGTGTGCGTGTGTTGTGTGAATGTGCTCGTGTGATGTGTCGTGTTGTGCGTTGTGTGTGGTGTATCGTGTGGTGTGTGTGTGTGTGTGTGTATGTTGTGTTGTGTATGTGTGTGAACGTGGTGCTGTGTGTGTGTGGTGTGTGTGTGTGTGTGTGATGTGTGTGTTGTGTGTGTGTGTTGTGTGAATGTGCATCGTGCATGTGTTGTGTGTATAGTGTGTGTGTGTGTGTGTGTGTGTATGTGTGATGTGTGTATGTGTGGTTGGATGAATGTGTGGGGTGTGTAAGCTAGTGGCGTCGTGCGGGTGCGTGTGTGTGTGTGGTGTGTGTGTGTGTGTCTGTGTGGTGTGTGGTGCGTGCGTGCGTGTGTGTCGTGCTGAAATGCGTGTCTCACATCACCATGAATACTGCAGTCTGAGGAATGGATAAGTTGTATCACACAGAAGACCCCCTCCTGCCCCAGAGATACAGACTGCTGAAACCACGGACTGCTGTTCCACACTGCTGTTACAGACA
>NW_019948281.1:19939-24772 GCF_002910315.2 Salvelinus sp. IW2-2015
ACATACCGCTAGGTTAGTGGATAAACACAGGTATCATCCCTGTTATTTAATTATTTTTTTGATACGTATAAGGACATATTAATCAGAGACATGAGTCACTAGTGTGGCACCATTACAGTATTGGGAACCAGTCATCCTGATTTAATTATGTAGGTTTAGGACATAACCAGTGATCGTCCTCACAGTATTGGGAACCAGTCATCCTGATTTAATTATGTAGGTTTAGGACATAACAGTGATCGTCCTCACAGTATTGGGAACCAGTCATCCTGATTTAATTATGTAGGTTTAGGACATAACCATGGATCAACCCAACAGTATTGGGAACCAGTCATCCTGATTTAATTATGTAGGTTTAGGACATAACCAGTGATCGTCTTACAGTATTGGGAACCAGTCATCCTGATTTAATTATGTAGGTTTAGGACATAACCAGTGATCGTCCTCACAGTATTGGGAACCAGTCATCCTGATTTAATTATGTAGGTTTAAGACATAACCAGTGATCGTCCTTACAGTATTGGGAACCAGTCATCCTGATTTAATTATGTAGGTTTAGGACATAACCAGTGATCGTCCTTACAGTATTGGGAACCAGTCATCCTGATTTAATTATGTAGGTTTAGGACATAACCAGTGATCGTCCTTACAGTATTGGGAACCAGTCATCCTGATTTAATTATGTAGGTTTAGGACATAACCAGTGATCATCTTACAGTATTGGGAACCAGTCATCCTGATTTAATTATGTAGGTTTAGGACATAACCAGTGTCATCCTTACAGTATTGGGAACCAGTCATCCTGATTAATTATGTAGGTTTAGGACATAACCAGTGATCATCCTTACAGTATTGGGAACCAGTCATCCTGATTTAATTATGTAGGTTTAGGACATACCAGTGATCATCCTCACAGTATTGGGAACCAGTCATCCTGATTTAATTATGTAGGTTTAGGACATAACCAGTGATCATCCTTACAGTATTGGGAACCAGTCATCCTGATTTAATTATGTAGGTTTAGGACATAACCAGTGATCATCCTTACAGTATTGGGAACCAGTCATCCTGATTTAATTATGTAGGTTTAGGACATAACCAGTGATCGTCCTCACAGTATTGGGAACCAGTCATTCTGATTTAATTATGTAGGTTTAAGACATAACCAGTGATCGTCCTTACAGTATTGGGAACCAGTCATCCTGATTTAATTATGTAGGTTTAGGACATACACGTGATCGTCCTTACAGTATTGGGAACCAGTCATCCTGATTTAATTATGTAGGTTTAGGACATAACCAGTGATCATCCTTACAGTATTGGGAACCAGTCATCCTGATTTAATTTGTAGGTTTAGGACATAACCAGTGATCATCCTTACAGTATTGGGAACCAGTCATCCTGATTTAATTTATGTAGGTTTAGGACATAACCAGTGATCATCCTTACAGTATTGGGAACCAGTCATCTCCCTGGTGTGTGTGGTTAATGATGTCGGTTTCTCCTGGAGCTCTGACCCGAGGGAACATCACCTCACAGTATTGGGAACCAGTCATCCTTCCTGGTGTGTGTGTGTGTGTGTGTGGTTAATGATGTCGGTTTCTCCTGGAGCTGTGACCCGAGGGAACATCACCTCACCGTAGTGTTGGCTGTATAGCTGTAACATTGCTCTCCAATAACCAATAGGGGACCTTGTAGTGAACCAGTCAACCTTACTGGGAGATATCTGGTTAACTATGTAGTAACTATGTTAACTCCTAGAGCTGTGACCTGAGGGAACATCACCTCACCACTCACTATACTATAGTCCAGGGATGGGGGGTGGATGGGGGTGGGGGTGCCACAGAAAATCACACCTCAATCCATTTGTGCAGCTACTTAAAGGTGCAGTGCAGTCAAATGTGATTTTGCTGTGTTTTTATATACATTTCCACAGTTGGAATAATACTGTGGAATTTTAAATGATGATAATGCCGTTTTAGTGTAAGAGCGGTTTGACAAGACCACCTGATTTCAGCTGGCGAGCGACCGCACAACGTTTTCACTGGCCCCTTTCTTGAAGGTGTCGGGAAACATGTACGTTCAATTCACTGCAATTCTACACGTTTTGCCATGTGGCAGAGAGAGCATTTTGCAATTTTATAACAAATTTCATGCAATTCTACTGATTTACCATGTGGCAGAATACATTATTACAGTTTTTACAACACATTTGATGTAATTCTACCCATTTTGTCATGGGGTGGAGAGACATTTTAGCAGTTTTAAAACTTATTTCCTGCGATTGTACACAATTTGCATAAAGACAATTTGCATAATGACTTATGCCATGTTGATATTATATCTGAGTGAAAGTGACTAACAATACCAATGATTACTACAAGTTTAGATAGCTGGCTAGACTAATTTACTAATCTAAAAAGTGTTATCTGACATGGGCTAATTCAGTGACTGACATAACAAGAGGAAGTGTGCTGATGTACAACCACATTTTGAAATATTCTACTATTATAACTCTCCACAGGAAGTTGAGACCCTGCCTGGGGGGGGGTTGATCCTCAGGCCTAGAAAAAGGGTGCCGTTAGTTGATCATCCCTGCTATAATCCATAGTCTGTACATCTGTAACATTCTCTCTGAGGGTCCTGAGCAGATGAAGGTGGTGGTGGACCTGGAGGCCCAGGATGTTGGGCTGTGAGTGAGTGTCTATTGGCCAGTTCTTCATAGGCTCCGTAGTCTCTATCGCAGATACACTTATGAATCTAGTGGCCTCTGTTCGGGCCTCTGCTCATATCGCATAGAAAAAAGGCTTTTGTATTGTTCAATTTGCAAGAAGGCCTAAGAAGGCCTATTTGTTTTGCTTAATGAAGGCATTGCGGGAATTTAAAAACCATTTTAGTTTCGGATTTAGAACGCAATCTTCTAAATTGTGTCGCTTACTTTTCACAAACAGCTCATTGAGGATGTAGAATGAATCGTCTTGTGGTTATTTTATTAGGATGGTGTTATGCCTCATTTGACTAGTTTATCATACATTTCCTGGTAGTTGCATCACTTGGTCCTAATTGGCTGAAATCTGTGCCAGGAAAAGACTACATCATGTTGTGCTCCGAAGTCCTTGGCTTTGACTTTTAGGCGATGCACATTATTAGTCACCAATGTTTTTATTAGTTTGTGCTTTCCTGAGATTTTCCTGCCATTTTAATTGCACCCTCTATTTATTTTCCCAGCGTGGTCTCTTAGTGAAACCCTCTTTATTGCCTTCTGTAATGAACAGGGCCAATTAAGGCTGCCATTACAGGGCTTAATGGCTCCGTACGAAATGCACCCTATTCCCTACGTAGTGCACTACTTTTGACCAGAGCTCTATACACCCTATTCCCTACGTAGTGCACTACTTTTGACCAGAGCTCTATAACACCCTATTCCTACATAGTGCACTACTTTTGCCCAGAGCTCTATAACACCTATTCCCTCGTAGTGCACTACTTTTGACCAGAGCTTCTATAACACCCTATTCCTACGTAGTGCACTACTTTTGACCAGAGCTCTATAACACCTATTCCCAACCTACGTGCACTACTTTTGACCAGAGCTCTATAACACCTATTCCCTACGTAGTGCACTACTTTTGACAGAGCTCTATAGCACCCTATTCCCTACGTAGTGCACTACTTTTGACCAGAGCTCTATAACACCTATTCCTACAGTAGTGCACTACTTTTGACCAGAGCTTATAACACCCTATTCCTACGTAGTGCACTACTTTTGCCAGAGCTCTATAACACCCTATTCCCTACGTAGTGCACTACTTTTGACCAGAGCTCTATAACACCCTATTCCCTACGTAGTGCACTACTTTTGACCAGAGCTCTATAACACCCTATTCCCTACGTAGTGCACTTCTTTTGACCAGAGGTCTATAACACCTATTCCCTACCTAGTGCACTACTTTTTGAGTTAACCATTTAAATGTGTTTATTTGCCTGCTTCTCTATCAGTTGGATCATACTAGGCCTAAAATATTCAACTAAGTTTGAAATTAGCTTTGATTGTAAAAAGAAACAGCTTTAGGATTTAGGAAACTCGACCGGGTGATTTAAAAAGAAAGATTTGCGTTGAATGATGAATTATTGAAACAACTTTCAATTAGACTTCTAATGGGAAATATTAACATTTCATATCTAAAGGAACCCCTTCTGTTAATGAGTCAGACTGGATGTTGGCTTCTAATTAATGTGCCCCTGTTATAAAAAAAAACCTGATTTCGGGCTGCTGTCCGCAGGTGGCTAAAGTTAACTTTGCATCAAAGTGTTTCACACTATTAGGAAGTGTTTGGCTCAGCATACAGTAAAATGGTTCAGGAAGTTAGGAGTCATGATGATATGACTGACGCAACCAGCTATCTAATTGGGAAAGGGAGGGTTCTCCAACAAGCTATCTGATAGGGAAAGGGAGGGTTTCCACACTATCTGATAGGGAAAGGGAAGGTTCTCCAACAAGCTATCTGATAGGGAAAGGGAAGGTTCCCAACAAGCTATTTAATTGGGAAGGGAGGGTTCTCCAACAAGCTATCTAATTGGGATAGGGGTGGTTCTCCACACGCTATCTGATAGGGAAAGGGAGGGTTCTCCAACAGCTATCTAATTGGGAAAGAGGGTTCTCCAACAGCTATCTAATTGGGAAAGGGAGGGTTCTCCAACAAGCTATCTAATTGGGAAAGGAGGGTTCTCAACAATCGCTATCTAATTGGGAAGGGAGGGTTCCCCAACAAGCTATCTAATTGGGAAAGGGAGGGTTCTCCAACAAGCTATTTATTGGGAAAGGGAGGGTTC
>NW_019948281.1:28533-30990 GCF_002910315.2 Salvelinus sp. IW2-2015
CTCACTCACTCACTCACTCACTCACTCACTCACTCACTCACTCACTCACTCACTCACTCACTCACTCCCTCACTCACTCTCAGAAACACACACACACACACTCTTCCTCTTTCTCCCTCCTCTCTCTCTCTATTCTATTCTAAGTGGCAATATTGGCATGGGAATCATGTGTTTACATTGTCAAAGCAAGTGGATAAAAACCAACAAAATGAGTTAAACGAAACAGACAAAAACAATCTGGACATTAACAGTAAACATTACATACAGAAAGATTCAAGAAAATAACATTTTAAAATATTATATTAGAGTAAGACAAAATGAAGTATAACATTTTAAAATGTTACATAAGCTATGTACAGTGTTGTGACAATATGGAAATACTAGAATGTAGGACTGGATAAATAAATATGCAGATAAGTTATATTTACTTTGGTGTTTCTGACCCACCGGTTGACCTTTTTCTTGTGGCAGCAGGTCACACATTTTGCTTCTGGGATTGCACACTGGTATTTTGCCTAACAGATAAGGGAGTTTGCCAATTACTTTTTTTTGTTTGGGTTCTTTGTGGGTTTGGGTCGTTTTGAGGGAAATAATAAGTGGTACATTTGGCGGGAGGTAAGAAAGTACAGGATATGTGGCCACTGCTCACAAAATGTCTTATTTTGGGAGCCTGGTCTGCCTATGGCGACCTCTCTCAATAGCAAGGCTATGCTCAATAGCAAGGCTATGCTCACGGAGTCTATACAGTCAAGGCTTTTCTTTGTTTTGTGTCAGTCACGTGGTTAGGTACTCTGCCACTGTTTTCTCTGTTTTAGGGCCAAATAGCCTTCCAATTTGCTCTGTTTTTTTGGGGTTTGATTATTTCCAATGTGTCAAGTAATTATCTTTTTGTTTTAAAATTTGGGTTTAATTGTGTTGCTGTCCTGGAGCTCTGTGGGGTCTGTTTGTATTTGTGAACAGAGCCCCAGAACCAGCTGTCTGAGGGGGGACAATTCTCTAAATTCATCTCCTTGCAGGTTAGGGCTTCGCTTTCCTTTAGTTGCTTGTGGGTAATTAGTGGGTGTCGTCCTAATTCTGCTCCGCATGCGTTATTTGGGGTGGGGGTGCGAGTCTGGGCAGGGGGTGCCACCACTCCATTCCTGGACAGGCTGTATGACGCTGTCCACCTCTGGACAGCTTTATGACCTGGTCCACCACTCACTGACAGGCTTTATGACCTGTGTCCATCCCCTGGACAGGCTTTTGACCTGGATCCACCCTGGACAAGCTTTATGACCTGGTCCCACCCTGGACAGGCTGTATGAACCTGGTCCACCCTGGACAGGCTTTATGTACCTGTGTCCCCCTGGACAGGCTTATGACCTGGTCCATCCGACAGGCCTTTTATGACCTGGTCCCTCTCCTGACACTGGACTTGGACCACTGACAGCGCTTTATGACCTGTTCCACCCTGGACAGGCTTTATGACCTGGTCCATCACTGGACAGTGCTATGACCTGGTCCACCACCATCAGGACAGGCTTTTATGACCTGGTCCACCCTGGAACAGGCCTTTATGACCTGGTCCATCCTGACAGGCTTTATATGACCTGGTCCACCCATGGACAGCTTTTATGACCTGGTCCACCGCTCCATCCTGGGACAGGCTTTGATGACCTGTCCACCTGGACAGGCTTTATGCCTGGTCCCCATGGACAGAGCTTTATGACCTGGTCCACCCTGACAGGCTTTATGACCTGGTCATTCCTGGACAGGGCTATATGGACCTTGTCCACCCTGGACAGGACTTTATGTGACCTGTTCCACGCTCCATCCTGGCAGGCTTTAACCTCGGTCCACCCGGAAGGCTGTATGACCTCGGTCATCCTGCGAAGGCTTTGACCTGGTCCATCCAGAGGACAGGCTTTATGACCTGGTCCATCCTGGACAGGCTTTAGATCCCCCAGAAGGCATGACTGTCCACCCTGGAAGCTTATGACCTGGTCCATCCTGGACAGGCTTATGAGCCTGGTCCATCCTGGACAGGCTTTATGACCTGGTCCACCCTGGAAGGTTTATCCTGTCCATCCAGGACAGCTTTATGACCTGGTCCATCAGGGACAGGCTTTATGACCTGGTCCACCCTGGACAGGCTTTATGACCTGGTCCATCCTGGACAGCTTTATGACCGGGTCAACCCTGGACAGGCTTTTTTGACCTGGTCCCATCCATGGACGGCTTATGACCTAGCTCCACCTCTACAAAGCCGGCAGTTTCACACCTTCACCAGGACCCTGAAGGTGATCGCCCTCAACAGAGCAGACACCCGCCCAGACCTCAACCCCCTGCCAGACTCCACCCCACCCCAGACTCCGCACCTCCCGCCCATGACTCGCACCCCTGCCCAGACTCCCACCCCCACCCAGTCCTCCCCAGCTCCAACAGCTCCTGCCCACTCGCACCCCCTGCCAAGACTCG
>NW_019948282.1:0-16553 GCF_002910315.2 Salvelinus sp. IW2-2015
ATGGCCCTAGGGTTAAGACGATCACCACTTGGACAGAGAGTGGCCCCTAGGACTAAGAACCATTTGGACAGAGGTGGCCCTAGGGTTAAGACACATTTGGACAGAGAGTGAACATAGGGTTTAAATAGACAGTAATCAGACACCATTTGGACAGAGAGTGCCCCTAGGACAAACACCATTTAGGACAGAGAGTGGCCTAGGGTTAAGACACATTGGACAGAGATGTGCCGTCTAGGATAAGGACACCATTTGAAGAGAGTGGCCTCTAGGTATAATACACCATTGGACAGAGAGTGGACCCCTAGGCATTCAAGACACCATTGGACAGAGAGTGACCCCGGGTTAAGACTTGACAGAGCATGCCCCGATAGATAGACCATTTGGACAGCAGAGTGGCCTCTAGATTAAAGACCTACCATTTGGACAGAGAGTGGCCCCTAGGATAAGGACACTCATTGTCGACAGAGAGTGCACCCTAGGGTTAAGACAAGCCATTCTGGACAGACTTGAACGTCCCTAGATAACCCTGATGCACATTTAGCAACCACGCATAAGGTGTCGCTCCTATCGGATTCTAATATACCTACTTTCAAGGACACAGTACAGCTACGTGCTGACCAGGACTATGGAGGCTATTAGCACCATTTAGGACAAGAGAGTGCGCCAGGACTAACACCATTTGGACATGAGAGTGCCCTAGGACTAAGACTACCATTTGGACGAGATGCCCCTAGGTAAGAACCTGTTGGACAGGAGTGACGCGCACTAGTTATAAGAACCATTTGGGACCGAGAGAGTGCCCCTAGATTAAGACACCATTTGGACGAGAGGCCTCTAGGATAGAACCATTAGCATATGCTAGGACTAGCACCGGAAGTGGCCCCTAGGCTAGACACCATTTAGCACAGAGATGGCCCTCTAGGATAAGACACATTTGACAAGAGAGTGACCCTAGGACCTAAACATTGGAACGAAGGTGCCCTAGTTAAACCATTTGACAGAAGAGTGAGCCTAGGATCTAAGAACACATTTGGACAGAGAGTTGCCCCTAGGACTAAGGACACATTTGGACAGAGAGAGTGACGCCTCGGTTAAGACACCATTTGGCGAGGGCCCAGATAAGAATAGAAGAGATGGCCCCTAGGACTAAGACACATTTGACAGAGAGTGGCCTGGGTTAAACCAACTTTGACAGGACTGGCCTCTAGGATAAGACACACATTTGGACCCGAGCTGCCCTCTAGGACTAAGACACACATTTGAGAAGAGAGTGGCCCTGGGTCTAAAGACACCATTTAGGACAGAGGATGGCCCTAGAGTAAGACACTTGGACAGAGACTGCGCCCCTAGACTAAGACACCATTGACAGAGAGTGACCCCTAGGACTTAAGACACATCTTGACAGAGAGTGGCCCCTAGGTAAACACCATTGACAGAGAGTGGCCCGCTAGCGTAAACCATTTGGAGACAGAGAGTGGCCCCTAGGGATTAAGACACCATGTTGACAGAGAGTGGCCCCTAGGACTAAGACACCATTTGGACAGAAGAGTGACCCCTAGGAGTTAAGACCCATTTTGGACAGAGAGTGGCCCCTAGACTAAGACACCAATTTGGACAGAGAGTGCCCTAGGACTAAGACACATATTTGGACAGAGAGTGGCCCCCGTAGACTTGGGGAATGGCTCAGAGTTAAACACCATTTGACAGAGAGTGCCCCTAGGATTAAGACACGCATTTGGGACAGAGAGTGACCCCTAGATCTAAAGACACATTTGGAACGAGAGTGGACCCGTAGGTTAAGACAGCCATTTGGACAAGAATGGCCCCAGTTAAGACACACATTTGGACAGAGAGTGGCCCTAGGGATAAGATCACGCATTTGGAGAGGTGACCCTAGGACTAAGAACCATTGGGAAGAGAGTGGCCCCCTAGGGTTAAGACCCATTTGGACAGAGAGTGACCCTAGGTACTAAGACACCATTTGGACAAGAATGCGCCCTAGGTTAAGACCATGACCATTTGGACCAGACGGGGGGTGAATGCCCCTAGGGTTAAGACACCCATTTGGACAGAGGCTGCCCCTAGGGTTAAGACACATTTGGACAGAGAATGGACCCTAGGGTTAAGACACATTTGGACAGAGACTGTGACCTAGGGTTAGAGACCATTTGGAACAGAGAGTGACCCCTAGGGTGTTAGACACATTGACAGAATGTGCCCCTAGGGTTAAGACAAACATTTGGACAGAGAGTGGCCCTAGGATATAACCCATTTGGACAGAGAGTGGCCCCTAGGACTAGCAACCATTTGGACAGAGAGTGCCTAGGGTAAGACACCATTTGGACAAGAGTGAAGCCCTTAAGGACTAAGACACCATTTGAACAAGAGTGGCCCCTAGGATTAAGACACGCATTTTGGACAGGAGAGTGACCCTAGGACTAAGACACCATTTGACAGAGACTGTGCCCTAGGACTAAGACCAAAACCATTTGGACAGAGAGTGACGATTGGCTTAACCCTTTGACAGAGAGGCTCCCTAGGATTAAGAACCATTGGACAGAGAGGCCCCTAGAGACTAAGATCCACTTTGGCAGAGAGTGCACCCTAGCTAAGACACCATTTGGACAGGAAGTGGCCCCTAGGACTAAGACGCAACATTGTGGACAGAGAGGGCCCTAGAGCTAAGACACCATTTGGCAGAGAGTGGCCCTAGGAATAACGGAAGTGGCCTAGAGAAGACACCATTTGGACAGAGAGTGGCCCTAGGGACTAAGACCACCATTGGACAGAGAGTGCACCCTAGGATAAGAACCATTTGGACAGAGGAGTGGCCCCTGGTTTAAACACATTTGGAAAGAGACATGCCCCTAGGTTAAGAACCATTCGACAGAAGTCCTGTACACCATGGACAAGAGTGACCCCCTAGGATTAAGACACCAGTTTGGACAGAGTGACCCCTAGGAATAAGACCCATTTGACAGAAGAGTGGCCCCTAACGGTAAGACAAATTTGACAGAGAGTGGCCGCTACACATGACAGGAGAGGCCTAGTAAGACACCATTTTGGACAGAGAGTGACCCTGGAGTAAGACACCATTTGGACAGAGAGTGGCCCTAGGGCTAAGACAGCCATTTGGCAGGAGTGGCCCTAGGCACTTAGACATAGTTGGACAGAGCCTAGGTACTTTGGAAGAGAGTGACCCCTAGGACTAAGACACCATTTAGACAGAGAAATGCCCTAGGACTAACACATTTGGACAGAGAGTGGCCCCTAGGGTTTAAGACCCATTTGGACAGGACTGGCCATCTAGGATTAAGACACCATTTGGACAGAGAGTGGCCTTTCTAGGATTAAGACACCATTTGGGACGAGAGTGGCCCTAGATAAGACACCATTTGGACGAGAATGCCCTAGGTTAAGACACATTTGGAGCAGAGAGGGCCCCTAGGATTAAGACACCATTTGGACAGAGAGTGACCCTAGGTAGACACCATTTGGGACAGAGAGTGACCCCTAGGAACTAAGACACATTTGGACAGAGAGTGGCCCCTAGGGTTAAGACACCATTTAGAAGAGAGTGGCCCTAGGATTAAGACACCATTTGGACAGAGAGTGACCCCTAGGACTAGACACCATTTGGACAGAGAGTGACCCTAGGGTTAAGACACCATTTGGACAGAGAGTGACCTAGGACTAAGACACCATTTAGACAGAGAGTGGCCACACTAGGACTAAGACACCATTTGGACAGAGAGTGGCCCCTAGGGTTAGACACATTTGCAGAGTGGCCTAGATAGAAACCATTTGGACAGAGAGTGACCTAGGACTAAGACCATTTGGACAGAGAGTGGCCCCTAGGGTTAGACACCATTTGGACAGAGAATGGCCCCGTAGGGTTAAGACACCATTTGGACAGAGAGTGGCCCCTAGGTTAAGACACCATTTGGACAGAGAGTGACCCTAGGACTAAGACACCATTTGGACAGAGAATGGCCCTAGGTTAAGGACACATTTGACAAGAGAGTGACCCCTAGGACTAAGACACCATTTGGACAGAGAGTGCCCCTAGGGTTAAGACCCATTTGGACAGAGAGTGACCCTAGGGTTAAGACACCATTGGACAGAGAGTGACCCCTAGGGTTAAACACATTTGGACAGAGAGTGACCTAGGGGTTAAGACACCATTTGGACAGAGAGTGACCCCCTAGGGTAGACACATTTGGAAGAGAGTGACTAGGGTAAGACACATTTGGACAGAGAGTGACCTAGGGTTAAGACACCATTTGGACAGAGAGTTGGCCTAGGGTTAGACACCATTTTGACAGAGAGTGACCCTAGGATAAGACACCATTTGGACAGAGAGTGGCCCTAGGATAAGACACCATTTGGACAGAGAGTGGCCCCTAGGACTAAGACCCATTTGACAGAGAGTGGCCGCTAGGATTAGACACCATTTGGACAGAGAGTGGCCCCTAGGATAAGACACCATTTGGACAGAGACTGCCCCTGAGGATTAAGACACCATTTGGACAGAGAGTGACCCCTAGGCTAAGACACCATTTGGACAGAGAGTGGCCCCTAGGGTTAAGACACCATCTTAGACAGAGAGGGGCCCTAGGATAAGACACATTTGGACAAGAGTGACCCCTAGGAACTAAAGACCATTTGGACAGAGAGTGACCCCTAGGGTTAAGACCACCATTTGGACAGAGAGTGACCCCTAGGACTAAGACAACATTTGGAAGAGGACAGAAGAGTGGCCCTAGGACTAAGACACCATTTGGACAGAGAGTGGCCCCTAGGTTAAGAACCCATTTGGACAGAGGAGTGGCCCACTAGGATTAAGACACCATCTGGACAGAGAGTGACCCCTAGGACTAAGACACAGCATTTGGACAGAGAGTGGCCCCTAGGGTTAAGACACATTTGACGAGAAGGCCCTAGGTTAAGAACCATTTGGACAGAGAGTGGCCCTAGGCGAGGGTCTAAGAAAGATCATGGCAGCAAGAGTGTACCCTATAGCGTTAAGGTGACTAGGAGTAGTGGCCGATGGACCAGGTTGAGACTGGCAGTGACGACCGATGTACGAACGACCTAGTATGGACTAGACACCTTGGAACAGACGATTACCATTTGGACGAGAGATGGCCTAGGGTTAAGACACCATTTGGACAGAGAGTGACCACTAGGGTTAAGCGACACCAATTTGGACAGAGAGTGACCCCTAGGGTTAAGACACATTTGGACAGAGAGTGCACCCTAGGTTAGACACCATTTGGACAGGAGAGTGACCCTAGGGTTAAGACACCATTGGACAGAGGAGTGACCCTAGGGTTTAAGACACCATTTGGACAGAGAGTCGACCCCTAGGGTTAAGACACCATTTGGACAGAAGAGTGACCCTAGGGTTAAGACACCATTTGGACAGAGAGTGGCCCCTAGGGTTAAGACACATTTGGACAGAGAGTGGCCCCTAGGATTAAGACACCATTTGGACAGAGAGTAACCTAGGATAAGACACCATTTGGACAGAGAGTGGCGCCATAGGACTAAGACACCATTTGGACGAGAGTGGCCCCTAGGACTAAGCACACCATTTGGACAGAGAGTGGCCCCTAGGATTAAGACACCATTTGGACAGAGAGTGGCCCTAGGACTACTAAGACACCATTGGACAGAGACTGGACCCCTAGGATTAGAGATACCATTTGGACAGAGAGTGGCCTAGGGTTAAACACCATTTGGACAGAGACTGGCCCTAGGATTTAAGATACCATGTTGGACAGAGAGTGGCCCATAGGGTTAAGACACCATTTGGACAGAGACTGGCCCTAGGATTAAGAGATTACCATTTGGACCGAGATGGCCCTGGATAAGACACTTTGGACAGAGAGTGGCCCTAGGGTTAACGACACATTTGGACAGAGACTGGCCCTAGGATTAAGATACCATTTGGACAGAGAGTGGCTAGTGTTAAGACACATTTGGAAACAGAGACTGGCCCTAGATTAAGTACATTGACGAGTGGCCCTAAGGGTAAGAACCATTATGGACATAGACTGGCCCGCTAGGATTAAGAATACATTTGGACAGAGAGTGGCCCCTAGGATTAAGAACCATTTGGACAGAGAGGTGCCCTAGGATTAAGACACCATTTGGACAAGAGTGGCCCCTAGGGTTAGACACCATTTGGACAGAGGTGGCCCCTAGGGTCAAGAATACCATTTGGACAGAGACTGCCCCTAGGATTAAGACACCATTTGGACAGAGACTGGCCCCTAGGATTAAGATTACCATTTGGACAGAGAGTGGCCCCTAGGGTTAAGACAACATTTGGACAGAGACTGGCCCTAGGATTAAGATACCATTTGGACAGAGAGTGGCCCCTAGGATTAAGACACATTTGGACAGAGAGTGGCCCCTAGGTTTAAGACACCATTGGACAAGAGTGGCCCTAGGATAAGACACGCATTTGGACAGAGAGTGGCCCCTAGGTTAAGATACCATTTGGCAGAGAGTGGCCCTAGGGTTAAGATACCATCTTGGACAGAGAGTGGCCCCTAGGGATTAGACACCATTTGTAGCAGAGGTGGCCCATAGGAACTAAGAACATTTGGAGCAGAGAGTGGCCATCTAGGACTAAGACCCATTTGGACAGAGAGTGCCCAGGACTAGACACATTGGGCAGAGAGTGACCTAGGTTAAGACACATTTGGACAGAGAGTGGCCCTAGGACTAAGACACCATTTGGACTAGAGTGGCCTAGGACTAAGACCCATTTGGCAGAGAGTGACCCTAGGGTTAAGACATGCATTTGGACAGAGAGTGCCCCGTAGGACTAAGAACACCAATGGAAGAGAGTGACCCTAGGATTAAAGACACCATATTTAGACAGAGAGTGGCCGCTAGGACTAAGACACATTTGGACAGAAGTGGCCCTACGGTTTAAGACACATTTGTACAGAGATGGCACTCTAGGACTAGACCATTTGGACAGAGAGTTAGGCCCTAGATTTTAAGCACCATATTGGACAGAGAAGTGGGCCCTAGGGTTAAGACACCATTTGTAAAGCAGAGTGGCTTAGACTAAGACACCATTTGGACAGAGAGTGGCCCTAGATTTAAGACCCATTGGACAGAGGTGGCCTCTAGGCTAAGAACATTTGGACAGGAGAGTGGCCCTAGATTTATAGACCCATTGGAGAAGAGTGCCCCTAGGTTTAAGACACCATTTGTAGCAGAGAGTGCCTCTAGGACTAAGACACCATTTGGACAGAGAGTGGCCCCTAGGTTTAAGACACCATTTGGACAGAGAGTGACCCCTAGGACTAAGATACCATTTGGACAGAGAGTGGCCTCTAGGTTTAAGACACCATTTGGACAGAGAGTGACCCCTAGGTTTAAGACACCATTTGTACAGAGAGTGGCCCCTAGGACTAAGACACCATTTGGACAGAGAGTGGCCCTTAGGACTAAGAGCTAATCATGTCTTGGGCTCCCAGTCCCCCTGGTCCGTGGGAAGTTGTTTGGTTGCTTGGTCAGCCTGTGCATCTCTCCAGCAGGTCAGGGTTCAGTAGTAGACATCTGCTGGCGTGCTGCATACAGAGATATCCTGTTGCACCCTGCCAGACGGTTGACTCTGATACAGTTAAAACATTGGGAGAACATGTGTGTGTATGCCGGTCGTTCGTTCGGTCGTTTTGGATGGAAAATTCAAATCAAATCAAATGGTATTGGTCACATACACGTGGTTAGCAGATGTTATTGTGAGTGTAGAGAAATGCTTGTGYTTCTAGTTCCGACAGTGCAGTAATATCTAACAAGTAATCTAACAATTTCACAACAACTACCTGATACACACCAGTCTAAAGGGAGGGAATGAGAATATCTACATATAAATATATGGATGAGCGATGGCCGAGCGGCATCGGCAAGATGCAGTAGATGGTATAGAGTACAGTATATACATATGAGATGAGTCATGTACGGTATGTAAACATTATATAAAGTGGACAGCAATTATTACAGAGCCCTGCTCACAACGACCACACACGGAGTCAGAATCTACATCAACAAATGGCACCTTATTCCCTTTAGAGTGCACTACTTTTGACCAGGGCCCAATAGGACTCTGGTCAAAAGTAGTGCACTATACAGGGAATAGGGTGCCATTTGGAACGCCGACAGAGACACATAGACACACTGCAGCAGCAAGGACATAGAACCCTTTCCAAACTAATAACGGACATTTGTGTGTTAGAACTCAGGTTCTAGAGATCAGACAGAGAACATCATGTCTGTGTGTTAGAACTCAGGTTCTAGAGTTCAGACGGAGAACATCATGATGTCTGTGTGTTAGAACTCAGGTTCTAGATTCAGACGGAGAACATCATGTCTGGTGTTTAAACTCAGGTTCTGAGGTCAGACGGGAGAACATCATGTCGTGTGTTAGAAATCATTCTAGATTTCAGATGGAGAACATCATGTCTGTGTTTAGAACTCAGGTTCTGAGAGTTCAGATGGAGAACACATGTCTGTGATGGTAGAACTCAGGTTCTAGAGTTCAAACGGGAGAATATCATGTGGATTTATGTTTTGTTTTAATTCCCTCACACAGACATCTGTCATGTAAACGTTGTCATATTTGCGGCTGGGTTAATTAAACAGAAACAGAACCACGTCATGACTTTGATTATATACGGAAAAATAACGCAATACTACTTAACCAGGAAGTGTTTTGCTAAATAAACGAGGTACTACTAAACCAGGGAGTGTTTTGCTAAATAAACGCAGGTACTACTAACCAGGGAGTGTTTTGCTAAATAAACGCTGTACTACTAAGCCAGGAGTGTTTTGCTAAAATAAACACTGACTACAAGCCAGGGAGTGTTTTGCTAAATAAACGCTGTACTACTAAACCAGGGAGTGTTTTGCTAAAATAAACGCTGTAGTACTAAGCCAGGGAGTGTTTTGCTAAAAAAACGACGTACTACTAAGCCAGGGAGTTTTTGCTAAATAACACTACTAACTAAGCCAGAAAGTGTTTTGCTAAATAAACGCCGTACTACTAACCAGGAAGTGTTTTGCTAAATAAACGCAGTACTACTAAGCCAGGAGATGTTTGCAAAAAACGACGTACTACTAAAACCAGGAGTGTTTTGCAAAATAAACGCAAGTACTACTAAACCAGGGAGTGTTTTGCAAAATAAACGCAGTACTTACTAAGCCACGGAGTTTTTGCTAAATTAAACGAGGATACTAAACCAGGGAGTGTTTTGCAAATAAACGAGATACTACTAAACCAAGGAGTGGTTTTGCTAAATAAACGCAGGTATCTAACAGGGAGTGTTTTGCTAAATAACGGTATACTACCAGGAGGTTTTGCTAAATAACGGTATTACTAAAGCCAGGGAGTGTTTTGCCATAAAACAAGGACTACTAAGCCAGGGAGTGTTTTTGCTAAATAAACGAAATAGCTACTAAACCAGGAGTGTTTTGCTAAATAAACGAGTACTACTTAAACCAGGGAGTGTTTGCTAAATAAACGCATGGACTACTAAGCCAGGAGTGTTTTGCTAAATAAAGCGGTACTACAAGCCAGGAGTGTTTTGCAAATAGACGCAGTACTTACAAAGCCAGGAGTGTTTTCTAAATAAACCAGTACTACAAAGCCAGAGAGTTTTCCTAAATAAACGAGGTACTCTAAACCAGGGAGTGTTTGCCAAAATAAACGCTGTACTACAAGCCAGATTTTGCTAAAAACCGGAGCTATAACCAGGAAGTGTTTTTAAAAAACGCCTACTACTAACCAGGAGTGTTTTCCTAAATAAACACGTACTACTAAGCCAGGAGTTTTCCTAAATAAACCACGCGACTACTTAAGCCAGAAGTGTTTCCTAAATAAACACAGTACTACTAACAGCGGAGTGTTTCTCTAAATAAACACGTACTACTAAGCCAGGAGTGTTTTCCTAAATAAACACAGTACTACTAAGCCAGGAGTGTTTTCCTAAATAAACACAGTACTACAAAGCCAGGAAGTGTTTTCCTAAATAAACACAGACTACTAACCAGGATGTTTTCCTAAATAAACACGGTACTACTAAGCCAGGGGTTTTCCTAAATAAACAGTACTACTAAGCCAGGGGTGTTCCTAATAAACACATTACACAAGCCAGAAGTGTTTTCTAAATAAACACAGTACTACTAAGCCAGGAGTGTTTCCTAAATAAACACGTGGTATACTAAGCAGGAAGTGTTTTCTAAGGTACACTACAGTATTCATATTCTACAGACAGAGGTCTTTCCATGTTGTTTTAGAGTAAAGGTATATGCTTCACTTTCTTCTTTCTCTCTCTCTCTCCTCTCTTCTTTCTTCTTTCTCTTTCTTTCTTTCTTTCTTTTCTTTCTTTCTTTCTTTCTAAATGATGTCATTTATGTAGCACTAAAATGGAGCATAAATATACCAACAAGAGTATGTATTCTGCATAGAGCTATAACTCTGCTCTTCAATAAAAGACATATTTGAAATATTTCTACCATGGGCAGTTCGTTTCCATTTGTTTTGGATGGTACCAGGAAGAGAGTGTTACTCTGATACCATAAACCACCTTTGTTATGGAGACCAGGATGTACCAGGAAGAGAGTTACTCTGACACCATTAAACCACCTTGTTGATGTGAGACCCAGGTTACAGGAAGAGAGTGTTACTCAGACACTAAACCACCTGTTGTTGTGGAGACCCAGGATGGTACCAGAAGGGAGTGTTACTCTGACACCATAAACACCTGTTGTTTGGAGACCGGATGGTACCAGAAGGAGTGTTACTCTGACACCATAAACCACCTGTTGTTATGGAGACCAGGATGGTACCAGGAAGAGAGTGTTACTCTGACACCATAAACACCTGTTGTTATGGAGACCCAGGATGGTACCAGAAGAGAGTGTTACTCTGACACCATAAACCACCTTTGTTGTGGAGACCCAGGATGGTACCAGAGAAGAGAGTGTTACTCTGACACCATAAACACCTGTTGTTATGGAGACCCAGGATGGTACCAGGAAGAGAGTGTTACTCTGAACACCATAACCACCTGTTGTTATGGAGACCCAGGATGGTACCAGGAAGAGAGTGTTACTCTGACACCATAAACCAACTGTTGTTATGGATACCAGGATGGTACCAGAAGAGATGTTACTCTGACACCATAAACTACCTGTTGTTATGGAGACCCAGGTGTAACAGGAAGAGAGTGTTACCTGACACATAAACCACCTGTTGTTGTGGAGACCCAGGATGGTACCAGGAAGGGAGTGTACTCTGACACCATAAACCACCTGTTGTTGTGGAGACCCAGGATGGTACCAGGAAGGGAGTGTTACTCTGACACTCATAACACCTGTTGTTGTGGAGACCCAGGATGGTACCAGGAAGGGAGTGTTACTCTGACACCATAAACACCTGTTGTTGTGGAGACCCAGGATGGTACCAGGAAGGAGTTTTACTCTGACACCATAAACCACTGTTGTTATGGAGACCCAGGATGGTACCAGGAAGAGAGTGTTACTCTGACACCATAAACCACCTGTTCTTATTGGACCCAGGATGGTACCAGGAAGAGAGTGTTACTCTGACACCATAAACCACCTGTTGTTGTGGAGACCAGGATGGTACAGGAAGAGAGTGTTACTCTGCACCATAAACCACCTGTTGTTGTGGGGGGAGACCCAGGAAATGGTACCAGAAAGTGTTACTCTGACACATAAACCACCTGTTGTATGTGAGACCCAGGATGGTACAGGAAAGAGTGTACTCTGACCCATAACCACCTGTTGTTATGGAGACCCAGGATAGGACCAGAAGATTACTTCTGACACCATAAACACTGTTGTTATGGAGACCAGGATGGTACCAGGAAGAGAGTTTACTCTGACACCATAAACCACCTGTTGTTTGGAACCCAGGATGGTACCAGGAAGAGAAGTGTTACTCTGACACCATAAACCACCTTTGTTGTGAGACCCAGGATGGTACCAGAAGAGAGTGTTACTCTGACTACCATAAACCACCTGTGTTTGTGGAACCCGGATTGTACCAGGAAGAGAGTGTTATCTGACACCATAAACCACCTGTTGTTGTGGAACCCAGGATGGTACCAGGAGAGAGTGTTCTCTACACCATAAACCACCTGTTGTTATGGAGACCCAGGATGGTACCAGGAAGAGAGTGTTATTCTGACACCATAAACCACCGAAGAGAGTGTTATCTACATAACCTGTTGTGGAACCCAGATCAGGAAGAGAGTGTTACTCTGACACCATAAACCACCTGTTGTTGTGGAGACCCAGGATGGTACCAGGAAGAGAGTGTTACTCTGACACCGTGCCACCATCAATGTAACATCCTATGGCTGTGTGTTTTTAAGGTATAGGAACTATACACTATATAACCATGTTGTTGTATGGAGAAGCAGCCAGGATAAAGGTCCTATATGTAATACTATGGGGGAGCTCTAGGTTCGGATGAAACCGAACTGCTGTGTGGACATGTAAATGTCTAACCATTATCAAAATGACAAATGGAAAAAGGAGGTTTGTGAGAAACGCAGGCAGGCAGGCAGGCAGGCAGGCAGGCAGGCAGGCAGGCAGGCAGGCAGGCAGGGAGTTAACGAATAGCTCCCAGTCCCTGGAGCTGAATAGATGTCATGTGACACACAGAGAGTTCATGTGAGCGCTCCTTGCCCCCCGTAGGGTGGAGACAGAGAGGACAGAGACCCCTCCCTGAGGAGAATATGCCGGCTGTGTCCGAGCAGCTGCTGCCATTACTGATACACTATTCTTTATGGGGGGGAGGGGGGGAGGGGGGGCACCGCCACATCCACAACAATCTGGAAGACACACGTTTCATAGTTACCCACAAGTCTCTCTGTTACCCACAAGCCCCTCTAAATGCAAAATTAATGAACATGTAAAAGCCATGGGAGTGTGTGATTTTTGGAGGGAATCTCCAAACTACATGACAAATAGTATATTCCGTGTTAGGAGATTCCTTTAATGAACCAGCCAGCCAACCAGCAAGCCAACCTTCCAACCAGCCAGCCAACCAACCAGCCAACATTCCAACCAACCAACCAGCAAGCCAACCAACCAACCAACCAGCCAAACAGCCAACCAACCAGCCAGACAGGAAACTAGCCAGCCAGCCAGTCATCCAGTCAACCAACCAACCAGCCAGCCAACCAACTAGCCAACGGCTTCTGGTATGCTTCAGAGCACCCAGGCACAAAAACATATATTTATGCATGTGAATGACTTTTAGTCAGGCAAACAAGAAGAGAGATCCAGACAGTTGCAGAGCACTTCCCTTTCCAGCCAGTTTACAGAGCCACTCTCACTTCCAGACAGGTCTGACAGAGCACTTCACTTCCAGAGCAGTTGACAGAGCCACTCCTGCTTCTCAGACAGTGTGACAGAGCCATTCCTTTCCAGACAGTTCACAGAGACACATCACTTCCAAACAGTTGACAGAGCCACTTCCTCTTTCCAGACAGTTGACAGAGACCTTCCCTTCCAGACAGTTGACAGAGCCACTTCCTCTGCCAGACAGTTGACAGAGCGCACTTCTCTCCAGACAGTTGACAGAGCCACTTCCACTTCCAAGACAGTTGACGTCACTCCTGGTGCCCAGGGCCTTCCCCTTCCAGACGATGAGATTCCTTAGGACAGTTACAGAGCACTCCACTTCCAGACAGCTCCAGAGCGCACTTCCTCTTCCAGACAAGTTGACAGAGCCCACTTCCTCTTCCAGACAGCTCCCAGAGCCCTTCTTTCCAGACAGTTGATCAGAGCACTTCCTCTTCCAGACAGCTGACAGAGCACTTCCTCTATCAGACAGCTCCCAGAGGCCACTTCCTCTTCCAGGACAGTTGACAGAGCCAATTCCTCTTCCGACAGTTGACGAGACACTTCCTCTTCCAGACAGTTGGACAGAGCACTCCTCTTCCAGACAGTTGAAGACATTCCTCCTCAGACAGTTGACAGAGCCACTTCCTCTTTCCAGACAGTTGGACAGAGACACGTTTCACACTTCCAGAAGTTGACAGAGCCACTTCATGCCAGGACAGTTGACAGAGACACTTCCGTCTTCCAGACAGTTGGACTAGAGCCATTCTCTTCAGACACAGCTTCCCAGAGCCACTTCCCTTTCCAGACAGTTACAGAGCCACTTCACTTCCAACGGCTCCCAGAGCCCTTCCTCTTCCAGACAGTGACAGAGCCACTCCGTCTCCAGACAGCTCCCAGAGCCACCTTCCTCTTCCAGACAGTTGAACGAGCACTTCTCTTCCAGACAGTTGCACAGAGCACTTCCTCTTTCCAGACAGCTCCAGGCGCCACTTCTCTTTCCAGGACAGTGTGAAGAGTCCACTTCCTCTTCCAGACAGTGACAGAGACACTTCTCTTCCAGAACATTGGACAGAGCCACTTCCTCTTCCAACAGTTGACAGGAGCCACTTCTCTTCCAACGAGTTGACAGAGCCCTCCTCTATCCAGACAGTTGACAGAGACACTTCCCTCTTCAACAGTTGACAGAGACCACTTCCTCTTCCAGACGCTGCCAGAAGCACTTCCTCTTCCAGACAGTTGACAGAGACACTTCTCAGACAGTTGACAGACCATTCCTTAGAATGCCAGGACACTTGCACTCCAAGACACGGACTTCCAGGAGCAGTGATCAGAGCCTCACTAGACAGTTGACAGATGGCACTTCCTCTTCCAGAAGTCTCAGAGCCACTTCCTCTTTCAGACAGCTCCCAGAGCACTCCGCTTCAGAGGCAGGATCCCCGAGCTGCCCAGAGCCACTTCCTCTGCCAAGACAGCTCCAGAGCCGCTGCCTCTCTCCAGACAGTTGACAGAGCCACTCCTACTAAAAGACGAGCAACAGTTACTGACAACCCTGTTGTTGATTTTGTTTTTCCCCAGAAGGTTTCATTTCATAGTCATTGAACTGGTCAAAGGACGTGTTCTCTTCCTCTGTTCCTTATGTTCTGTGTCAGTCTCAGTTTGCCTTAAGTTTAATGGTGTTCTCCTCCCTGTCGTTATGTTCTGTGTCAGTCTCAGTTGCCTTAAGTTTAATGGGTTATCCTCCTTCGTCATATACCATTTAACAGCTTTTTGTTATTCGCGTAGCAAACATCCTCCACACTGCTCTGTCTAATCATACAGTATGCAAGTCTCCCTATACGGGGACACTAATTGTATGTACGAGTGAAGCCTTGGGGAGAAAAGGACAAGAGGGCAAATCTCCATTCTTCCTCCTCCTCACCCTCTTCTCCTCCTCACCCCTCCTCACCCCTTTCCTCCTACACCCACCCTCTATCCCTCTCTTCCTCCTCCTCACCCCTACCCTCTCACTCCTCACCCACTCCCTCCTCCTCACCCTCCCTCACCCTCTCCCTAGTCTCAACCTCCCTCGCCTTTGTTTTCCCTCCCCAGCCAATCAGCTGTCCTGTCCCGGCTGTGTGGCCGTGTCTCTCTGACTGTTCTCTTTCATCCTCTGCAGGCATCTCAATAACAATAGAATCCGCACCCTGGGAACGCACTGCTTGATGGCCTGCACAAGCCCTGGAGACTCTGTAAGTTGACCTCTCATTATCATGTAGACAACTACTGCCATTTCACATTCTTTGCCCTCTTCATCTTCTCTCTCGCTCTCTCCCTCCATTCTCTTCTACCTCCTCCTCCTACCATCTCTTCTTTCCCTCCCTCTCCTTCATTCTCTCATCTCCCTCCCTCCCCTCCATCTCATTCCCTCCTCCTCCTCCCTCCATCTCTCTTCTCCTCCTCCTCCCCCATCTTCTCTTCTCCTCCTCCTCCCTTCATCTCTCTTCTCTCCCTTCTCTCTCCCCTCATCTCTCTTCTAGCTCCTCTCCTCCGCTCTACTCCCTTCATTCTCCCTCCCTCTCTTCTCCCCCCCCTCCCTCCTCCATCTCTCTTCTCCATCTCTCTCTCCCCTCCCCTTTCATACTCTTCCCCCCCCCATCTTCTTCCCTCTCTCCTCCCTCATCTCTCTTCTCCCTCATCTCTCTTCTCCTCTCCTCCTCTACATCTCTCTCCCTACTCCTCCCTCCTCTCTTCTCCTCCTCCTCCCTCCCTCCTTATTGCCACTACAGTCACACAACAGAGGTTTCTTAACTTTGAAGTGGACACTACTCTCTGGTCTCCTCCTCTCCCATCTCTCTCGTTCTCTCTCTGCTCCACTCTCTGGTTCTCTCTCTCTCACTCTCTGGTTCTCTCTCTCTCACTCTCTGGTTCTCTCTCTCTCTCACTCTCTGTCTGGTTCTCTCTTCTCACTCTCTGGTCTCTCTCTCTCACTCTCTGGTTCTCTCTCTTCACTTCTCTCTTTCTCTCTTTTTTCTCTCTCTCTCT
Source organism: Salvelinus sp. IW2-2015 (assembly GCF_002910315.2). Taxonomy (NCBI): domain Eukaryota; kingdom Metazoa; phylum Chordata; class Actinopteri; order Salmoniformes; family Salmonidae; genus Salvelinus; species Salvelinus sp. IW2-2015. Next base: position 16,426 of record NW_019948282.1, read on the forward strand.
CTCTCTTCACTCTCTGGTTCTCTCTCTCTCTCTCTCACTCTCTGGTTCTCTCTCTCTCACCTCTGGTTCTCTCTCTCTCTCTCTCTGGTTTCTCTCTCTCCTCGTTCTCTGGTCTCTCTCTCCGTTAA
>NW_019948283.1:0-2118 GCF_002910315.2 Salvelinus sp. IW2-2015
GGGCCGGTTAGCTGCTTGGTATAGTAATATACAGACAGCTACACAGTTTACTGCCCCCACTTAGGGCCCGTTAGCCTTGCCTGGTGTAGGCAAATACACCAGTACGCAGTGTTACAGCCCCGTCTAGGTCGTTAGCTGCCTTGGTAGTACATACAGCCAGCTACGCAGTTACAGCCCCGCTAGGCCGTTGCTGCCTTGGTGTACATACAGCCAGCTACGCAGTTATAGCCCCGCTAGGCCATTAGCTGCCTTGGTAGTACATACAGCCAGCTAACGCAGTTACAGCCCCGCTAGGCCGTTTAGCTGGCCTTGGTAGTACATAACAGCCATGATGCGCAGTTACAGCCCCCCGGCTAGTCGTTAAGTGCTCTTGGTAGTACAATGCAGCAGCCAGCTACGCAGTTACAGCCCCGCTAGGCCGTTAGCTGCCTTGGTAGTAAATACAGCCAGCTATGTGTTGCTGCCATTCTATGTTGCCATGCCATGCTATGTGCCATGCTATGTGCCATGCTATGTTGTAGGGCTCTCTTTATGTAATGTTGTGGTGTCTCTCAAATCAAATCAAATTGTATTAGTCACATGCGCCGAATACAACAGGTGTAGACCTTACAGTGAAATGCTTACTTACAAGCCCCTAACCAACAATGCAGTTTAAAAAATATGAATAAGAATAAGAAATAAAAGGAACACGTAATTAAAGAGCAGCAGTAAAATAACAATAGTGAGACTACATACAGGGGGTACCGCTAGAGACTTACTGAAGTAATGTGTACATGTAGGTAGAGTGACTATGCATAGATAATAACAGAGAGTAGCAGTGGCGTAAAGAAGGGGTGGGGGGGCAATGCAAATAGTCTGGATAGCCATTTGATTAGCTGTTCAGGAGYCTTATGGCTTGGGGATGGAAGCTGTTTAGAAGCCTCTTGGACCTAGACTTGGCGCTCCGGTACCGCTTGCCGTAAGGTAGCAGAGAGACAGTCTAAGACTAGGGTGGCTGGAGTCGGACAATTTTTAGGGCCTTCCTCTGACACCGCCTGGTATAGAGGTCCTGGATGGCAGGAAGCTTGGCCTCAGTGATGTACTGGAAGGTACGCACTACCCTCTGCAGTGCCAAAGGGCGGGCTGCCTTCTGAGAATTCGTAGGCAATCGAATAAACCCACACTTCCTTCCATTCTGCTAGCAAACGTGCAATCTTTGGAGAATAAAATAGAGGATCTACGTGGAAGATTAAACTACCAACGGGACATTCAAAACTGTAATATCTTATGCTTTCAGAGTCATGGCTGAACGACGACACTATAAATATACAGCTGGCTGGTTACACGCTGTACCGGCAGGATAGAACAGCCAGGTCTGGGAGGACAAGGGGCGGCGGAATATGTATTTTTGTAAATAACATCTGGTGCAGGATATCTAAGGAAGTCTCGAGCTATTGCTCGCCTGAGGTAGAGTATCTCATGATAAGCTGTAAACCACACTATCTACCGAGAGAGTTTATCTGTTTTCTTTGTAGTTGTTTACAAACCACCACAGACCGATGCTGGCACTAAGACCTCATTGAATGAGCTGCATTCCGTCATAAGCAAACAAGAAAACGCTCACCCAGAGGTGGCGCTCCTAGTAGCCGGGGACTTTAAGGCAGGGAAACTTAAATCAGTTTTACCAAATTTGTATAAGCATGTTAAATGTGCAACCAAAGGGGAAAAAAACTCTGGACCACCTTTACTCCACACAAAGAGACGCAGACAAAGCTCTCCCTCGCCCTCCATTTGGCAAATTTGGCCATCATTCTATCCTCCTGATTCCTGCTTACAAGCAAAAATTAAAGCAGGAAGCACCAGTGACTMRRTCAATAAAAAAGTGGTCAGATGAAGCAGATGCTAAGCTACAGGACTGTTTTGCTAGCACAGACTGGAATATGTTCCGGGATTCCTCCGATGGCATTGAGGAGTACACCACATCAGTCACTGGCTTCATCAAAAAGTGAATAGATGACGTCACCCCCACAGTGACTGTACGTACATACCCCAACCAGAAGCCATGGATTACAGGCAACATCCGCACTGAGCTAAAGGGTAGAGCTGCCGCTTTCAAAGAGCGGGACTCTAACCCGGAAG
>NW_019948283.1:2143-5671 GCF_002910315.2 Salvelinus sp. IW2-2015
GCACACCTACCCCCTCCACACCCAAAGAGACCGCAGACCAAAACATCTTCTTCACCTGGGCGGCGCGAAAAGCTTCCAATTTGGTTTCATATTTTTTCTTGGCCATCATGTTATCCCTCCCACAGAATCTCTGCTTACCACCGCAAAAATTAAAGCAGGACAGCATACTATTGGTCCTAATTCTCGACTTCAATACAAAAACCCAGGCGTCAAGATATGAAGCAGAATGCTAAGCCTCTTGGACATGCGTTACTATCTCTTGCTCATGAACAAACAGTATTCTACGAGAAAGAATGAGGGGGGCTCCTCTCGGGAAGATCGATCTCTCGCACGACCAATCTGAGACAAGGAGTAAAAAGCAGCACCGATTCAATCAAAATGAGGCGTCATCAAAAGTGAACTACATGAGCTCCCACCTCAGCCCACCCTAGCTGGCTAGTACGTAAGCAGAGCGCGAGAAGAAAATATGAAGCCCAGGTGGCATTGAGGGCAGGCAAAGTCCGAGCATCATGCAGCAAATAGGGGAGATAGCCTGTCCTGGAGTAACAAAGAGCTGTATCCAAACCCTCGGTAGAGCTTAAAGAAAGAAAATCCCGCTATGCCTCCTCAACCGCAACTATCAAATACAGGACTAAGATCGAATCGTCGACACACCGGCTCTGACGCTCGGCGGATGTGGCAGGGCTTCCAAATTATTACAGACTACAAAGGGAAGTGGTCTAAAGCTCATCAATAAGCAAAGGAACTCGCGGACTAAACACCTCCCTCTGCAACTGAATCCTGGACTTCCCTGAAGGGCCGCACCCAGGTGGTAAGGGTCAGGAAAACAACACATCCGCCATGCTGATCCTCAACACAGCGGCCCCTAGAAGGGGTGGTATCATCTGTCCCCTCTCTATGTTCACTCATAGACTGCATGGCCTGCATGACTCCAACACCATTCGTTAACCATTAACCATCATTTAACCATCATCCAACATCATCGACTGTTTTTTTCCTACATATTATTTTAAAATTCCCAGGCCTCGTCCTGAGCTGACAAGGTAAACATTTGTAGTTCTGCACCTGAGCAGAGGCAGTAACCCGCTGTTCCCCGTACACCGTGTTCGATTTGGGGTTGGGTCTAGTTCCTGAATATCCGCCTGACTGACTGTGCACCCAAAGTAAATTGCTGTTACTCAGCCCAGAAGCCAGGATATGCATATAATGGTAGCATTGGATAGAAACATTCTTGATGTTTTTTAAAACTGTTACAATAATGTCTGAGACTAAAACAGAATTGAGACTAAGGCAGGCAAACGGAAAAACGGAATTTCTTTTTTTGAGGCCCAGGCTCATATAATGGAAACGTGTTCCTCTGTAAAATCCGTCTCCCAGATTGGCAATTCCTATAGCTTCTCCTAGAGGTAAAACAGTACTTTATTCAAGGTTTCTCAAGAATTTGGAGTTTTGGTTAGGAGAGTACCTGCAAAATATTAGTCCTTTCGGCGCGCGAAGGAGAGGGCACGTGCTCAAAAATAAATGCTCTGATTGAACATATTATTTCCGTAATGAAATATTATAGTTTATAACATTTTAGAGTACCTGAGGATTATTGGAAACGTAGTTTGACTTGTTTGAACAAAGTTTAGCGGTAGCTTTTTGGACTCCTTTGTCTGCATGTTGAACGAGTGGATTACTGAAATCAATGGCGCCAACTAAACTTTTTGGCATATAAAAAAGGATTTTATCCAAAAAAAACGACCATTTATGTTGTAGCTGGGACCCTTGGGATTGCAAACAGAGGAAGATCTTCAAAAGTGAGAGATTTATTTAATCGCTATTTGTGATTTTATGAAGCCTGTGCTGGTTGAAAAATATGTTGATGTGGGGCGCCGTCCTCARACAATCGCATGGTACGCTTTCACYGTAAAGCCTATTGTAAATCGGACAACGCAGTTAGATKAACAAGAATTTAATCTTTTAAACGGTATAAGATACTTGTATGTTCATGAATGTTTAATATCACCATTATTTATTTGAATTCCAACTTCACCGGATGTTGTCGGCTGGTGTCCCGCTAGCTGGACGCCTATCCCTTAAAGCAGCCCCCTGCACCTCTCTGATTCAGAGGGGTTCAGTTAAATGCGGAWGACACATTTCAGTTGAATAAATTYAGTTGTACAACTGACTAGGTATCCTCCTTTTGTTGAAAGTAATCATTTGTTCTTAACTGACTTGGCGAGTTAAATAAAGGTTAAATAAAAAATAAAAGATGAAAGGGTGTGTCTCTTTGTTAAYAACAGCTGGTGATCTCTAATGTTGAGGTCTCACGTTTTTGCTCACCCGAGTTAGAATAGCTCATGATAAGCTGCAGACCACACTATTTACCAAGAGTTTTCATGTATGTTTTTTGTAGCTGTCTATCGTAACTTACTCTTCAAATTGTACTACTATTGGTACTTCACTTATACCACAGTACTACTATGGTACTTCACTTATACCACAGTACTAACTATGGTACTTTCACTTATAACACGGTACTACTATGGTACTTCACTTATACCACAGTACTACTATGGTACTTCACTATATACCACAGTACTACTATTGTACTTTCACTTAAACACGGTACTACTATGGTACATTCACTTATACCACGGTACTACTACGGGCTTCACTTATACCACAGATACTATCTATGGTACTTCACTTATACCACAGTACTACTATGGTACTTCACTTATACACTGTACTACTATGGTACTTCACTTATACCACAGTAATTACTATGGTACCTTCACTTATACCACAGTACTACTATGGTACTTCACTTATACCACACGGTACTAGATGTGTTAATATGGAAAAACATGGTTTTAACCTGCCATTATACATTCTACCGTGGTAACGGGCAATTCCTAATGAGAATAGACTGATATACCTAAATTGAAAATTTAAATCACCAATTATTTCGGTACCTTTGTCTTTATTAATTGCTGAGTGCGTTACCATGGTGACTAAAATGACTAATAAATACGATTATATAAATAAACCCCCCAAGATCAAAAGAAGTTGGTTGGTATATTTGTTGATGAATTTATATACCAGTACGGTAAGTTTTGATATAGTCAGAGGCAGGCTACTGTTGTTGGTCCTAGTTTTGTCTGTAACATCAAGGAACAAGGAAATAGTGGCAATTACTGTATTAGAGATACTTGTTTTTTGCTCATGTTTGGGGTCCCTGTGTTCCAACCTAAAAATGTGGGAGAATGTGAGATATATGGTAGCCTAATCTTTGGTATTATGAATCATTTACAGTATTTATAGTCAAGGGGTGTTGCGCTTGTTTCGGCCTGCAGAGGGAGGCCGCTCGCTCTAGTGGTCGCTTCACATACTCTCACTCGACAGCGGCTCTCGCGCTAGCCTACCTAGTCATGATCAGGTCAGTGAATAGAGAGAGGCCAAGCCAACTGAAAATTGAAGAGAGAGGCACCATATAAACACATTATTTCAAACGTATCATCAGGTGAGCGATTACAAAGCATA
>NW_019948283.1:7664-16546 GCF_002910315.2 Salvelinus sp. IW2-2015
TCATTTACCACCACAAACCGATGCTGGCACTAAAAACCACACTCAACGAGCTGTAATAGGACCATAAACAAACAAGAAAATGCACATCCAGAGGCAGCATTGCTCATGGCCAGTGATATTTTACCCTTACGAAAATACACCAGGGTACTACTATGGTACTTCACTTATTACCACAGTACTACTATGGTACTTCACTTATACCACAGTACTACTGTGTACTTTCACTTATAACACGGTAACTACTATGGTACTTCACTTATACCACAGTACTACTATGTACTTCACATACCACAGTACTACTATGGTACTTCACTTATAACACCGGTACTACTATGGTACTTCACTTATACCACAGTACTACTATGGTAATTCACTTATACCACAGTACACTATGTATTCACTTATAACACGGTACTACTATGGTACTTCACTTATACCACCGTACTACTACGGTACTTCACTTATACCACAGTAACTACTATGGTACTTCACTTATACCACAGTACTACTATGTACTTTCACTTTATAACAACAGGTACTACTATGGTACTCACTGTATAACCACAGTAAATACTATGGTACCTTCACTTATACCACAGTACTACTATGGTACTTCCACTTATACCACGTACTAGATGTGTTGAATATGGGAAAAAACATGGTTTTAACCTGCCATTATACATTCTCCGTGGTAACGCGCAATTTCTGAGAAATGGAACAATTAAATTATCATATGGTAATTTTATCTACATCCCTGGATAGAGTGGGTGGACACCCAACATCCTAACTCACCATTCCAACATGCAATTGGCTCCATGGCAGCTTTACACTGAATATAGGCCCAGTGCTCTGCAGTAGTAAGGGGACCTGGCTAGATCAGATTTACACTCTGAAACAGGCCCAGTGCGTCTGCAGTAGTAAGGGAACCTGACTGATCAGATTTACACACTGAATACAGGCCCACGCTCTGCAGTAGTAAGGGAACCTGACTAGATCAGATTTACACACTGAATACAGGCCCAGTGCTCAGCAGTAGTAAGGGAACCTGACTTAGAGCAGATTTACACACTGAATACAGGCCAGTGCTTCAGCAGTAGTAAGGGAAACCTGACTAGATCAGATACACACTGAATACAGCCCAGTGCTCTGCAGTAGTAAGGGAAACCTGGCTAGCATTAGTGCATATAGCCTTGCTGTCACAATATGGACCTAAGTGCCAGGTCTGTTTATATGTATCTTGGCAACAAATTCCATTTCGAAGACTCCAGAGGAGGACAATCAATTAGCAACAGTCTCTTTCTCCAGGCCACCGGCCATTCCAACCTTAACAGGAGCAATAAATCAACAAGTTACAGCCCCGCTAGGCCTTAGCTGTTCTTGGTAGTAAATACAGCCAGCTACGCAGTTACAAGCCCCCGCTAGGCCGTTAGCTGCCTTGGTAGTAAATACAGACAGCTACACAGTTACTGCCCCCACTAGGCCGTTAGCTGCCTAGCGTAGCAAAATACAGCCAGATACGCAGTTACAGCCCCCGCTAGGTCGTTAGCTGCCTTGGTAGTACATACACCAGCTACGCAGCTTACAGCCCCGCTAGGCCGTTAGCTGCCTTGTAGTACATACAGCCAGCTACGCAGTTATAGCCCCGCTAGGCCATTAGCTGCCTTGGTAGTACATACAGCCAGCTACGCAGTTACAGCCCCGCTAGGCCTGTTAGCTGCCTTGGTAGTACATACAGCCAGATACGCAGTTACAGCCCCGCTAGGTCGTAGCTGCCTTGGTAGTAAATGCAGCCAGCTACGCGCCAGTTACAGCCCCGCTAGGCCGTTAGCTGCCTTGGTGTAGTAAAACAGCCAGCTATTGGTGTTGCTGCCATTCTATGTTGCCATGCCATTTGCTTATGGGTGCCATGCTATTGTGCCATGCTATGTTGTAGGGCTCTCTTTATGTTAATGTTGTGGGTGTCCTCCAAATCAAATCAAATTGTATTAGATCATGCCGCCGAATACAACAGGCTGTAACCTTACAGTGAAAGGCTTTACTTTACAATCCCCTAACCAACAATGCAGTTTAAAAATATGAAATAAGAATAAGAAATTAAACAGGAACTAATTAAAGAGCAGCAGTAAAAATAACAATAGTGAGACCTACATACAGGGGGATACCCTGAGACTTACTGAAGTATAATGTGTACATGTAGGTTAGAGTGACTATCATTAGATAATAACAGAGAGTAGGCAGTTGGCCTAAAGAAGGGTGGCGGGGAATGCAAATAGTTCTGGATAGCCATTTGATTAGCATGTTCAGGAAGCTCTATGCCTGGGGATGGAAGCTGTTTAGGAAGCCTTTGACCTAGACTTGGCGCTCCGGTACCGCTTGCCGTAAAGGTAGCAGAGAGAACAGTCTAAGACTAGCGGTGGCTGGAGTCGGACAATTTTTGGGCCTTTCCTCTGACAAACCGCCTGGTATATGAGTCCTGGATGGCAGGAAGTGGCCTTCAGTGATGTACTGGAAGGTACCACTACCCTCTGCAGTGGCAAAGGGCGGGCTGCCTTCTGGAGAATTCGTAGGCGCAATCGAATTAACCCACACTTCCTTCCTTCTGCTAGTCAAACGTTGCAATCTTTGGAGAATAAAATAGAGGATCTACGGGAGATTAAACTACCAACGGGACATTCAAAACTGTAATATCTTATGCTTCAGAGTCCATGGCTGAAACGACGACCACTATAAATATACAGCTGCTGGTTAACGCCTGATTACCGCGCCAGGCATGAAACAGCCAAGGTCTGGATTAGATCTAGAGCGAGATGAAGCGGTCGCGGAATGATGGTATTTTTATGATAATAACCATCTGGTGCAGGATATCTAAGGAACGCTAGAATCTCGAGAACGCTGAGTATTGTCTTCGCGAGGTAGAGTAAATCTCATGTGATAAGCTGCTACAAACCCAACCTATTCTAACGAGGAGTTTATCTGTATTCTTTGTACAGTTGTTTTAACTTTAGAACCACACAGACGTGTGTAAGACATGATGGTGCTCGTCATACAGTCAACAAGAAAACGTCTCACGCGCGAGAGTGGCCTCCTTAAGTGCCGGGTGGACTTTAAGGCACGGAAGGGCTCTAATACAGTTTACAAATTCCTCCTAGATATAAGCATAGTTAAATGTGCAAGCCAAAGGGGGATAAAAAAAACTCTGGACCACCTTTACTCCACAACAAAGAGACGCAGACAAAGCCTCTCCCCTCTGCCCTCCATTTGGCAAAATGTCCTGCCATCATTCTTATCCTCCTGATTCGCTGCTTAACAAGCAAAAATTAAAGCAGGAGCACCAGTCTGACCTCGTCAATAAAAAAAGTGGTCAGCATGAAGGCAGGATGCTAAGCTACAGGACTGTTTTGCTAGCACCCAGACGTGGAATGTATGTTCCTTGGGATTTCCTCCGATATGGCATTGAGAGAGGTACACCCACATCAGGTCCACATGGCTTCGGCAGGATATGAAACACCAAGTTAAGTTTAAGTATATCATTGTTGTTAATAGTTATGTTTTGATTGTTGAATTCATTGATTAAAGTCCATTAACATAGAAGMTAACATTGGCTAAAGTCAGCTCCAGTCAAAAATGTGTTGAATTTCCTACTATACTACAAATACAAGCGTTTCTTCATCTCAACGGTGTAAAACAGCTATATTGCCTGGTTGCAAGCAAACCACAATATCCATAATTCATAGCGATTTCAGTACGTAGAAGACAGTCCAGTGGAGGTGTGAAGAATATAAAAATAATTCTGTAGCCAGCACTTTTTATTTATTTATCCTTTATTTAACTAGGAAAGTCAGTTGAGACAAATTCTTATTTACAATGACGGCCTAGGAACAGTGGGTTAACTTCCTTGTTCAGGGGCCAAACTACATATTTGTACCTTGTCGGCTCATGGATTTGATCTCTCAACCTTTCGGTTACTGGCCCAAAGCTCTAACCACTAGGCTACCCTGCCGCCTCTTTCAGCCAAATGATTTAGAAAGAGGATTGAAATCTCAACTGATGGGGTTTCCATGTCGTCAAACATTGAAAAGTGAGCTATTCTAGCAATTTTAAAATTCACTTCAAAGAGGGAGCTACTGTATCAGCCAACATCAGTGCAGCAGAAAATAAGTCAAGCTGAGGTAACATAGCTAACGTTACCTAGCTAACTACTGTTTATTCTTAACCAAACTACTGTTTATTCTTAACCAAAATCTAGCTAGCTGGCTTTCATAATACGCTAGCTAGACATTCCAAAGCACATCAATGTATAGTACTAGTCAAAAGTTTGGACACACCKACTCATTATATCAGAACTCAGGATAAGACCCAGATGCAGACAGTTAGAGTCACAGATGTTTATTGACCCAAACAGAGGGCAGGCAAAATACAGGTCAAAGACAGGGAGAGGTCCATAACACAGGGCAGAGTCAACAAGGTACAGAACAGCAGGCAGGCTCGGGGTCAGCACAGGCAGAATGGTCAGAACCGGAGAAACTAGGAAACAGAACTTGAGAAAGCAGGGATATGGGAAAAAAACATGCTGTGTAAGACCAGACAAGACAAGAAAAACTGGCAACAGACAAACAGAGAACACAGGTATAAATACACTTGGGGATAATGGGGGAAGATGGGCGACACCTGACAGGGGGTGGAGACAATCACAAAGACAGGTGAAACACGACAGGGTTTTCTTATTTGAACTATTTTCTACATTGTAGAATAATAGTAAGACATCAACACTATGAAAATGACACACTATGGAATCATGTAGTTAACCAAAAAAAGTTGTTAAACAAATCAAAATATATTTTAGATTTTGAGATCTTTCAAAGTAGCCACCCTTTGCCTTGAAGACAGCTTAGCACACTCTGGAACCAACACAACATCCACATTCAGTTTAGCACAATCCTGATGATCAGTCTTCATGTTTTACACATCCTGATGACGTCGTTCAGTTTTACACATCCTGATGATCAGTCTTCATGTTTTACACATCCTGATGATCAGTCTTCATTGTTTTCACATCCTGGTATGATCAGTCTTCATTTTACACATCCTTGATGATCGATCTTCATAGTTTACACATCCTGATGATCAGTCTTCATGTTTTACAATCCTGATGATCAGTCTTCATGTTATTTACACATCCTGATGATCAGTCTTCATGGTTTTACACATCCTGATGATCAGTTCATTCATTTTTCACATCCTGATGATCAGTCTTTATGTTTTACCATCCTCGATGATCAGTCTTTCATGTTTTACACATCTGATGATCAGTCATTCTGTTTTACACATCCATGATGATCAGTCTTCATGTTTTTACACATCCTACATTGATTCAGTCTTCATGTTTTACACATCCTGATGATCAGTCTTCATGTTTTACACATCCTAATGATCAGCTCTTCATGTTTTACACATCCTGATGATCAGTCTTCATGTGTACACATCCTGATGATCAGTCTTCATGTTTACACATCCTGATGATCGGTCTTTGTTTCACACATTCCTGAATGATCAGACTTCATGTCTTTCCAGGAGACTTGCAGTACAAACAATCTTCTGCCAGAGATCGAAGCAGGTTGGTGTTGAAGGGTACGAGAGACTTGTCCAGCTGGCTGTGGGAGTGCAGAAAGCACCAGACGTGGTCTTGCAAGAGCCATAGTCACAGCCTCCCAAACCCACATTCCCTGCCAACATTGACACGCCGCAAAGCTTGCTAAACCAGCTGCCATTACCCAACACAAGAGAGGTTCACCAGCTGAAGAACATTCTGGAACATTTCACCAACACAACATCCAATTCAGTTAGAATGATGTTGTAGTGTAATGCAGATGCCTAGTATGTTCACAACTGTATTGTGCTATAGTATTGCTAGCTGTTGTACATACAGTTGAAGTCGGAAGTTTACATACACTTAGGTTGGAGTCAATAAAATTCGTTTTTCAACCCTCCACAGATTTCTTGGTTACAAAGTATAGTTTTGGCAAGTCGGTTAGGACATCTTACTTTGTGCATGAACCAAGTCATTTTTTCCAACAATTGTTTACAGACAGATTATTTCACTTATAATTCACTGTATCACAAATTCCAGTGGGTCAGAAATATAAATACACAATTGTATGTGGATATATTGAAGCAACATCTCAAGACATCAGTCAGAAGTTAAAGCTTGGTTGCAAATGGTCTCCAAATGGACAATGACCCCATGCATACTCCAAAGTTGTGGAAAAATAAAGGGTTAACCTCTACCACTTCTCTCTCCGCGGATCCGGGATCTCCTCATCAAAAAGGCTGACTAGCATAGCCTAGCCTAACGCGACAGGGATATCAATATAATATAATTTTCATGAAATCACAAGTCCAATACAGCAAATGAAAGATAAACATCTTGTGAATCCAGCCATCATTTCCGATTTTTAAAATGTTTTTACAGCGAAAACACAATATTATATTTCTATTAGCAACCGCTAATAGCCAAAGACTCAACCGCATATTTTCACCTGTTTTCTACCGATAGTAGCTATCACAAAACCGACCAAATAGAGATAGAATTAGTCACTAACCAAGAAACAACTTCATCAGGATGACATTTCTTACTAAATGTTATACAATACATTTCATGTTTTGTTCAAAAATTGCCTATTTGAGGTATAAATCATAGTTTTACATTGCACTACCATCAAAAATATCACAACAGCAGCCAGAATAATTACAGAGAGCAACGTGAAATAACTAAATACTCATCATAAAACATTTATGAAAAAATAAATGGTGTACAGCAATAGAAAGATAAATCTTGTGAATCCAGCCAAAATATTTCCGATTTTTTAACTTTTTTTACAGCGAAAACACATTTAGCTTACCACAATAGCCAAACACACAAATGCATTTATTAGCAGCAAAAGGTAGCGATCGCAAAAACCAGCAAAATATATAAAATAATCACTAACCTTGGACAACATCATCAGATGACAGTCTATATAAACATCAGGTATACATACACTTATGTTTTGTTCGAAAATGTGCATATTTAGAGCTGCAAACCTGTGTTATACATTGTGAAAAATTAGCATCGATTCCCAGAATGTCAGGAGATATTTTGGACACTCACCTACATCTGACCAAAAACTCATATAAACTTTTACTAAAAAATACATGTTGGACAGCAATGATAAGTACACTGGTTCTGTAATGCAACCGCATACCGTGTTCATTGATTTTTTTTAAATAACTTACCATAACAAACAGCTTGCCCGTTATTGCGAGACAGCCGCCCGCCAAAACGGCCAGAAGCAATAGGAACATCAACACATTACTTCCACAGAAAATAGAAATAACATTCATAATTGTTCTTACTTTGTTTGAGCTTCATCAGATATGTTGTACAAGCGAGTCACTTCGTCAAGAATAAACATCGATTGTTTGCGTTTTAGAACTGTCCTTTTCTCTGTCGAATTAGCAACCTTACCTAGCCAGTATGTGGCCGGCGGAACATGCAATCTTCTCTTGCACGCAAAGAAAGGAAAATTCCAAATAGTCCCAATAAACGTTATGAGATATAAACTGGATACAAATCGGTTTTAGAAAAAACCATTTACGATGTTATTATACATGTTTCAATAAATCAGAGCCGGAGATATCCGCTGTGTATACCAAACGCTTTTCAGAAGCCAATGTCGACGTACTTCGCGCGCCAGAGAAGACAAAGAAATTTCCAGACCTGCCACTCCAAGAGCTCTTGTTCGACCTCAGATCAAGCTAGACACCCCATTCCACCTTCCACTGCCTGTTGACATCTAGTGGAAGGCGTATGAAGTGCATGCATATCGGTAAATATTAGGCAATTGAATAGGCAGGCCCTGGAACAGAGCATCGTTTTCAGATTTTTCACTTCCTGTATGGAAGTTTGCTGCAAAATGAGTTCTGTTTTACTCACAGATCTAATTCAAACAGTTTTAGAAACTTGAGAGTGTTTTCTATCCAATAGTAATAATAATACGCATATTGTACGATCTAGAATAGAGTTTAAATTGGGCACGATTTTTTCCAAAGTGAAAACAGCRCCCCCCTATTGACAAGAAGTTTTAAGGACAAAAAAGTCAAGGTATTAGAGTGGCCATCACAAAGCCCTGACCTCAATCCTATAGAACATTTGTGACTCAGTTACACCAGCTCTGTCAGGAGGAATGGGCCCAAATTCACCCAACTTATTGTGGGAAGCTACCCGAAACGTTTATCCAAGTTAAACAATTTAAAGGCAATGCTACCAAACACTAATTGAGTGTATGTAAAATTCTGACCCACTGGGAATGTGATGAAAGAATTTAAAGCTGAAATAAATCATTCTCTACTATTATTCTGACATTTCACATTCTTAAAATAAAGTGGTGATCCTAARATAGGGAATTTTTACTAGGATTAAATGTTTGGAATTGTCACGTTCTGACCTTTATTYTCCCTTGTTTTGTCTTTGTTTAGTATGGTCAGGGCGTGAGTTGGGGTGGGCAGTCTATGTTATTTGTTTCTATGTTTARGTTTGTTCATTTAGCCTGATATGGTTCTCAATCAGAGACAGGTGTTTTGCATTGTCTCTGATTGGGAGCCATATTTAGGTAGGCTGTTTTCACTGTTTGTTTGTGGGTGATTGTTCCTGTTCCTGCGTTCATGTGTTTATGTTCTCAAGTTCAAGACTGTAGCGTTGTTGGTTTCGTTCTGTTTATTGTTTTGTAGTTTGTCAAGTGTTCTTCGTGTTCGTCTTCGTTTATATATTAAAGTATGTATTCAAACCACGCTGCGCTTTGGTCCGATCCTTGCTCCTCCTCAGAAGAGGAGGATTACGACGGTCG
>NW_019948284.1:0-16533 GCF_002910315.2 Salvelinus sp. IW2-2015
TATATTACCCAGGTCCTGTTCTCATGTGGGAGTGCCAGTCCATTTGGCATTCATTTACCTCTAAAGCATCTTGGCTTGAACATAAAATTGCCTCTATTGACTCATGTCCGTACTGTAGCCATTGGGATTTCTTTCCACTCAACAGGGTAGCCCAATGGCGAACAGGACATCCAACAAATTAGAAAAAGGGCCCATGGAAAGTTTGTTTCGGTGGCTTGCTTAAGATTGTTTACATTTGTCATTTTTGGTCTTCAATCCAACAATGTTCCCGTTCATTAATCGGACAGGATAGACGGGATGATTTTCGATATGGCTCTGAGAACAGGCTGCTGCTAGCTCGAAGGTCTTGATCCTGGTGGTTGACAGACTAATCATCCTGATTTTTAAAGTGGGAACACTGAATACCTGAAGCCAGTGAGTGCCCAGGGGTATACATCACTTGGGGCAGGCCATCTGTACCATCTCAAACATTAAGATAGATGGGGCAATGAAGGGACATATACGAACCAGTACTTTCACACTCGGTTGTGAGGGATATTCCAACAAGGCACATATTTACTTCCTCCGACTGAGCACTTCCTCCATGGACAGTCTTGACTGGAGGATTACTTCCTGTATAGGTGTCGGTAGTATTGAGAGGGGTTCTTCCTGCATAGTGTTCATGTATGTACCTGAGGTTACTTCCTGCATAGCGTCAGTCTTACTGGAGGTTACTTCCTGCATAGCGTCAAGTGCATTACTGGGTTACTTCCTGCGAGTAGCGTCAGTCTTACTGGAGGTGTACTTCCTGACGATAGTGATCCCAGTCTTATCTGGAGGTTCTCCGCATAGCGTCAGTCCTTACTGGAGGTTGCGTTTTTGTTAGACCGGTCGCTAGTTATTACTGGAGGTTACCTCCTGCATAGCGTGCAGGTATTTACTGGATGGGTTACTTTCTGCATCAGCGTCAGTATTTCTACTAGAGGTTGGAGTGCGCTGAATATGCGTGCAGATTCGGTTTTTTCGCCCAGATCCCAGACTCTCATGCACACATCACACCACGACATTTCGCTTTTTTTTTTCCGCCGGGCACTCGGTGGGAGCAGTATTAGGGGGGTCATGCCGCTTGCTCCTGTGAACATCGGGTTACTAGCATCCCTTTTGGGCAGAAGCTACGGCACTATAGAAGGCCGGTCGTCATTGATCACACGTCCATGTGGCCAGGAGAATGATGAGGTGGCATGACGAGGGGTGTAGACGGAGGTGAACATTGAAACGACAGCTAGGCGGGGGTTTGTTGCAGTGAGAGGTGGAAAAAACCGTCAAAGAGGATTGCGTATAACAGGGATGAGTAGACGGGGATGTCGAAACGACAATCGGGCTACTTTGGAATATGCTGAATGCTGTGTGTTTTGAGAAGTAGGTGGTGAGAAAAAAGAAGCCAGACGGACCGATTGCAGTACGGCCTGCAGTTGTTCTTGTACAGGGACTTGAGTCGTGTTGTTCCTAAAGTTAAGTAGAAATAATGAAAGTTATTTGGTATAGCGCAGGGGGAAAAGCGAGAACCAGGAGTTTTCTCCAACGTTATCACATCGTCTCGGTATTAGTCGTTAACTGCAGCGAGTTATTACAGAAACCATAAGTAGCATTCAGCAGACTTTAAACCACTAGCCAGTAGCCGTAGGTGTCCTGCCCCTCCACCCCCATTCTCGTCCACACAGCTGAGCTAGTACACACTACTACTGAGACAGACCAGACACTGTCCTGACTGACAGTGAACCAGCAGCCGCATGTTTGAAACACGGCTGAGTTGTCACGACTTTCTTGCCGAGAGTCGTTGCCTCTCCTTGTTCGGGCGTGTTCGGCGGTCGAGACGTCACCGGCGTTACTAGCCATCATACGATCCATTTTTCATTTTCCATTGGTTTTTGTCTTGGTCTTCCACATCAACCTGTTTGTCATGCCCATTCATTACCTATTGTGTTTTAACCCTTGTTTCCCCTCTGTGTTGTCAGGAGATTGGTTTTTTGTCAGTGGTTGTTTCCTGGTGTATAGGGTGTGCGACGGTTCTTCGTACCCTGTTTATTTTTATGTAATGTATGATTTTCCGTGTTTGGAGATGTTGAAGTGGGCATCTTATTACTTAAAGTCTCCATTTACATCCGTCTAACTCTCGCGCCTGACTTCCCTGCCCACCATACAGCCACGACGCCTGCAGAGTGACTGACGTGACCACAGACCTTTATCAGGAGACCATGGGTTAATGCTCCAGTCTAAAGATGACATATGTGCTCTTCTCAGGTCAAAAACAAGGTGTTTTCCTAGCTGACACACACATGCACACAAACACACACACACACTTTTTTTTTTTCCATCTTCAAGCTCCGTGAAGTTGGTTGTTGATTCATTGCTAGATGCCATTTTCAAGCTGATTTAAGTCAAACTGGAACTAGGCCAATCAGGAAAGGTCAATGTCCGTCTGGTGAGCAACACCAGGTGTAATTTTGGCCTCGTGTTTTAGGTAATTTTCCTGCTGAAAGGTGAATTTATATCTCCCAGTTGTCTTGTTGAGAAGCAGACTGAACGAAGTTTTCCTCTGCCTGTGCTTAGCTCTCGTCCGTTTTAACAAAAAACTCCCTAGTTCGGCCGAGGACAAGCATGCCATAAACATGATGCAGCCATGTGGTACTCAGTGATGTGTTGTGTTGATTTGCCCCACATCAATGCTTTTTATTCAGGACAAAAAGTGAATTTCTTTGCCACATATTGTTTTGGAGTATTACTTTTATGTGTCTCCTGCAAACAGGATGCATGTTTTGGAATATTTTTATTTAGTACAGGCTTCCTTCTTTCACTCTGTAAATTTAGGTTAGTAGTTGTGGAAGTAGCTACAATGTTGTTGATCCATCCTCAGTTTCTCCTACCGGCAGCCTTAAACTCTAACTGTTTTTAAAATCACCATTGGCTCATGCTGAAATCCTTGAGTGGTTTCCTTCTCTACGGTAAACTGAGTTAGGATGGGTGCCTTTACCTTTGTAGTGACTGTAATTGATACACCTTCCAACGTGTAAATAATAACTGCACCATGCTCAAAGAGATATTCAATGTCTGCTTTATTTTTACCCATCTACCAATACATGCAACTTCCTTTGCGAACCATTGGAAAACCTCCCTGGTTCTTTGGTGGTTGAATCTGTGCGTTGAAATTCACCCGCTCGACTGAGGGACCTAACAGATAATTGTTATATTGGGTACAGAGATGGGGTAGGTAATTTAAAGATCATGTTAAACGCTATTATTGCACACAGAGTGAGTCCATGCAACTTATTATGTGACTGTTTAATTAAGCAAGTGTTTAACTCCTGAACTTATTAAGGCTTGCCATAACAAAAGGATTGAATACTTATTTACTAATTTAAGCTTTTAATTTTTGTATTCATTTGTAAACATTTCTAAAAACACTGACATTCTGGGGTATTGTGTGTAGATCAGTGACACAAAATCTCAGGCTATAATTTCAGGTGAATAATTTCTGACTGTATCATCCAGCTAACCTCAGCAGTCATGTCTTCTGTCTCCTGGTTATGTAAGTAACCTCAATAGGGCCTATATTGATGACCTATACCTGTCKGCAGRTTTTCAAACACCTAAAACAYWTTTTCCTGCAATCTAGAGCCATACCCATAAAACATCTGCAATGGTCATCTAAGCATACCTCTTTACCTGTTCAATTGTCATTTTAATGAGGGTGTCATTCTGACCGTTGTCAAGCACACATCTCAATATACTGCACTAACATGCCTAGGATAGTACATCCACATCACTGTACAGTACATGGGATCATAACACACATCCTCAATACAGGCCACTGTTGGGAAAGATACTCTGAAATATACTGTATAGTTTACCAAGCTACCAATTACTTCACACTGGAAGAAGTTAAGCTACCCTTAAGCTACCCTTAAGAATAATATCGTTTTTTTCACTAAAGTTACTTTGAAAAAGTAGTTAACATTGCTGCGGGGATTTGCTTCCGAACAGCCACAAGAGCATTAGTGAGGTCGGGCACTGATGCTGGGCGATTAGGCCTGGCTCGCAGTCGGCGTTCCAATTCATCCCACATCCCAAAGGTGTTCGATGGGATTGAGGTCAGGGCTCTGTGTAAGCCAGTCAAGTTCTTCCACACTGATCTTGACAAACCATTTCTGTATGGACCTCGCTTTGTGCACGGAGGCATTGTCATGCTGAAACAGGAAAGGGCCTTCCCCAAACTGTTGCCACAAAGTTAGAAACACAGAATCATCTAGAATGTCCTTTTATGCTGTATCGTTACGATTTACAGGACCAGTCAAAAGATTGGACAAACCTACTCATTAAAGGGTTTTTCTTTATTTTAACTATTTTCTACATTGTAGAATAATAGTGAAGACTTCACAACTATGTAATAACACATATGGAATCATGTAGTAACCAAAAAAGTTYAACAAATCAAAATATATTTTAGATTTTAGATTCTTCAAWGTAGCCACCCTTTACCTTGATGACAGCTTTGCACACTCTTGGCATTCTCTCAACCAGCTTCACCTGGAATGCTTTTCCAACAGRKTTGAAGGATTTCCCACATATGTTGGCTGCTTTTCCTTCACTCTGCAGTCCAACTCATCCCAAACCATCTCAATTGGATTGAGGTRGGGGGATTGTGGAGGCCAGATCATCTGATGCAGCACTCCATCACTCTCCTTCTTGGTCAAKTAGCCCTTACACWMCCTGGAGGTGTGTTGGGTCATTGTTCTACTGAAAAACAAATTYTAGTCCCACTAAGCGCAAACCAGATGGGATGGCGTATTGCTGCAGAATGCTGTGGTTGCCATGCTGGTTAAGTGTGCCTTGAATTCTAAATAAATCACAGACAGTGTCAACAGGCTCCTTGGGAACGTCACTATCAACTTCTTGGAGAACGTAACTATCAACTCCTTGGAGACGTAACTATTCAGCCTCCTGGAGACCCGGTAAACTATCAACTCCTTGGAGACACGTAACTATCAGCTCCTTGGAGACCGTAAACTATTACCCCCACTCCTTGGAGGACCATAACTACTTCAACTCCTTGGGACCTAACTATCAGCTCCTGGAGACCGTAACTATCAACTCCCCCCTTGCGTGAGACCTTCTAGCCATCAGGCTCCTTGGAGACGTAACTAATAACTCCTTGGAGACCGCTAAACTACTCAACTTCTTGGACCTGTAACTATTTACCTCCCTTGGAGACCGTAACTGTCAATCCTTGCGAGGACCGGAACTATCAAACTCCTTGGCGCCATAACTGTTCAACTCCTTGGAAGGACCGTAACTATCAATTCCTTGGAGACCGTAACTATCAACTCCTTGGAGACCATAACTATCACATTCCTTTGCAGGCCAATAACTACTCAATTCTTGGAGACCGTTAACTATCAACTCCTTGGAGACCGATAACTATCAACTCCTTGAGACCCATAACTATTCAACTCCTTGGAGACCCGTAAACTATTTGACTCCTCGGAGACCGTAACTATCAAACTTCTTGGAGACTGTAACTATTTACTCCTTGGAGACGTAACTGTTCCAACTCCGGAGGACCGTAACTAATCAACTTCTAGGGAGACTGTAACTATTACTCCTTGGAGACGTAACTGTCAATCCTTGCCAGACCGTAACTATCAACTTCTTGAGACTCGTAACTATTTACTCCTTGGAGACGTACATCAACTCCTTTGGAGACCGTAACTTCAACTTCTTTGGAGACTGTAACTATTTACTCCTTGGAGACTTACACTGTCAACTTCCCTTGGAGACCGTAACTATCCAACTCCTTGGAGGACCATAACTGTCAACTCCTTTTGGAGACCGTAACTTTTCACACTCCTTGGAGACCCATAACTATCAATTCCTTGGAGACCGTAACTATCAACCTTGTGAGACCATAACTATCAAATTCCTGAGACACCATAACTATTCAATTCCGTTGGACACCGTAACTATTCAATCTCTGCAATTGACACCTACACTATGCAACTCTCTTGAGACTCAAACTTCATCAATTCCCTGCCGATACCGTAACTATTCAACTCCTTGGAGACCATAAACTATTCAGACTTCCGTTGGAGACCATAACTCCTCAATCCCTGGTAGACCGTTAACTATTTACTCGCCGGAGCGCCACTGTAACTATGCACTTCTTGGAGACTGCTATACTATTACTCCTTGGAGACGTAACTGGTCCAACTCCTTGAGACCGTAACTTCTAACTCCTTGGTGAGACCATGAACTATCAAATTCCTTGGAGACCGTAACTATCAACTCCTTGGAGACCGTAAACTATCAAACTCCTTGGAGACCGCAACTATTCAACTCCTTGGAGACCATAACTAATCAACTCCTTGTGAGGACCGTAACTATTTCAACTCCTTGGGGACCATAACTATCAATTGCCTGGAGACCGTAACTATCAATTCCTGGGGCAGAACCGTAACTATTCAACTCCTTGGAGACCATAACTATCAATTGCCTTGGAGACCATAGCTACCGACTCCTTTGGAGATTGTAACTACCGACTCCTCGGACACCACAACCAGGTAGCTCAACAGCTTTCCGCTGATTCACCACGTTACACACTGCACCACTCTGGTTGGTTCTGCCGTTCTTTGGGCCACTTAATTGCAGTTCAACCACTTTAACAATTTCACAGAAGAGAACTCTGAACAGAGCTTTGATTTTGAAAGAAATCAAAATCTAAAAGGTATCCAAGCTGACCATTTCAGAGACACAACTCTGACTGTTGTGATCTGAAACATACTATGCCCAGACTGTTTTTTTCCTCTTGTTCTTGAGTGGTAGATACCATAACCTATCTAACAACAGCAAACCTACTCTAGGTTGACAGTTATAGAAAAATAGCATGATATTCATGTAAATCTGTGTGCTGGTGTTATGTGCTGTTCACAAGATTCAATCGCACCTACAGTACAAGCAGCATCCACACTATCCTACGTGTGTTGTTCTCAATCAGATCCTTGTGTTCATATACCGTCAACAAGCTAGCTAAACTGTGGTCTGGTTATCAGGTCAATCAGCCTTAAGGATTTCAGAACATGGATTCAGGCCCTATTGATTGACTTGCCCTATGGACTGTTTGGAACCTGTGGCTGCGTCCACAAATGGATACCACTATATTCCCTATATTGTGTCATCGCCTGCTTCCCGCCCTTCTTCCTTCCCTGGCGCTTGAGGGCGCAGATTACCCGCTCATTCCACGCCTCCCTGCCATCCAATCCCCCACACCTGCCTTCCTGTCGTCACACGCGATCAGCGTTTTGGGACTCACGCTGACCTCACTTATCCACATGTTCATTTCCTCCCCTATATTGTCAATCGTTCCCTGCTTGCTGCCATTAATGTTTTTGTTCTTAGTTTCTGTTTTGCTACGCTGACTTGTCTCGTCTATATGTCCGTTATTCATTAACATGTTCTCTCACTCCCCGTACCTCGCTTCGTCTCTCCAGCGTCATGTACATCACTCATTGTGCCTTTTCTCTGCTTTTGACCCCCCCCCGCCCCCTTCTTTATTGTTTTTCTTGATCAGGGCCGGTTAAAAAGTATTGCGGTTGTATTTGGATGATCCTGTGTCCGGTTGTTAGAGGGCTTCGAGGTAGTTGGTGTCAAAGGAGATGATTTCTGATGACATCTTTCCTTTGGTGTTGTGGGTCACCCTCTCAGTAATCACTGGCTAATCAGGAACATGGATAATCACCAACTCTTTATTATCAAACCTAGAAGACACAGAATACCACCGTCTCTATCGGCTAACATCTCGTTGTGTGCTCGTGTGTGTGTGTGCCCTCTTGTGTGTGGTGTCCATCACACATCCCTTCATCTTTACTTCCTGGGCTCCATAAGGCTTGTTGTCCAGGATATTGTAACATTGATGTAAATAAGCCAATGAGATGGGTGAGAACGTACAATAGTTTCCTGTATATCTGTGACTGTCTTTTGGTTTATTCCACCTCCCCTTGTAGCCTGTAAGGACAGTCTTGATCTCATGAGTTTACTTTCTGTTTCACTACACGGATTAGCAAAACATGATGTAAACTCATGAGAATCAAGACTGTCCTACGCGGCCTTACCTCCCTTGTTCAGAGAATAAAGAGATCTTTATTGTGGTGATAAAATACATGGACAAGAACAGACACACAACTCACACACAACACAAAATCCACCCAAGCAGAGCGGTTGGTGGGCACCTTAATTGGGACAGAACGAGTTCGTGCGTAATGACTGGAGAGGAATCAGTGGGTAATGCGTATCAAATACAATCCAACACATGTTTCCATGGTGTCCAGGTGTTTTGACGCCGTTCCGCTTCTGGCCGTTATTATGGAAGCCGTCCTCCCCTCAGAAGCCTCCACTGACACACACACCCCGCAATGCTTTCGCCGCCGTCACCACGGTAAATGGCGTTTCAGACCAGTAACCTCTGGTCTCGCAGTGTAGCCCTAATTTGCTGTCCTTCTCTAGGTAATGGGTGATAACACAATGTCTTACGTCCATGTGGGACCCTGTTTCTATGTAGTGCACTACTTTGACCAGGGCCCACCATTAGCGTTTGGTTATAATTAGTGCACTATTTAGGTCATAGGATATCATTCCCTTACATGGTCAATGACTCACAACACTAAATCTCCACTCACATCAGTCACGTCTCCCTTGCTAGTCACCAACACAACGCCAAGCAGACCTCTTTCTGCTGAATCATCAGTGTTTAATGGTAGTCACATGATCGTGTTCTATTGCCTTGGAACATCATTGGAACAGCATGAACAACACAACTGGGACATCTCATCACAAGAGAGGATGCAGTTGCCCCTGGACCACTGATCTAATGTTACAGATAAGAAACTATGGTGGGTAAACTGAATCCGTAGATCTGTGCCTCATGGGCACTTTCTACCAGGAGCCCACTTGGGCCTTTCGGCCCGAGGCTGCAGGGTTAGATGGCGGATGTTGGAAGGATCTCTTAGGGGGATTTTATGGTGGATCCCTGGACTGGTGAGCTCTGCATTAACTGCAGGCCTTAACATCACCTGCCATCTCAACAACACATATATTTCATAATTAGCTGCCTTTTCTGTGACACATGAAATGGTAGATGTCCACAGATTAATACGGGCCGGCGATTGTACACTTAACAGGGAAGCGTTTTAAAGTAACCTCAACCCATGACTAATTTTAAAAAACACAACTAAAATGATGGCCCTTGTCCGGTAATAGGAAACAACAGATCAGGCTATAGAAGAAACGATGTTGGGATGTGCAGTGGATGTAACAGTAGAGTCGAATAACAGAAGTGCTCTTGCTGTTTCCCACTGTCTGCCACAAGGTGTCAGTGTTATTTCAAGAGGAGAAATCGCAATACAGTTGTTTCAATGCCGGCCTTCTATGCTGTGTATTAAAGCAGAGGGGGTGGTGGGAAGAGGGCAGTGGCGGTTCTAGCTCTCCATTGCAGCCCTGCCTAGCTCACCAAACGAGATCAGAGCGCCACTCCGACAAGGTTAACTGACCCACAGTTCCCACACGGTGACATGAATTCCATTGACGTGACTGCAAGATTGGACGCGATAGAAATACCCAATTGCCAAATGTCACCATTCCGCATTTAGTTGTCGCGGGTTCGCCCCGTGCCGCCCCTGTCAGATGGTGCCCATGTTGCCTATACCTACATCCACAATGGGAAGAGTTATAGGAGGATGGGGCTTTTGTATGGCTGGAATAGATACATGGAACGGAATAAAATATCGTTGTTTTACTATGTATTGACCATACTGATTCCATTCCAAGCCGCGTTACATCAGCCCTGCCCTTCTATAAGCTTCCTCAAACATGCCTTCCTCTTGGGAGTAAAGTATGTGAACATTAACCATACCTCATCCCACAGTCCAACCACCTACATATGAGCATCGTCCGGGGACGGCGCGTATTAAGAGCTATTGATTTATGCTATTTTTCTCTGTACTACCAAGAGGTCTAATTCAGTTTCCAGGACCTCTGGATCCTCAGGGACAGAGAGTTATGAAGACATGGGCGTGGATGACAAACAGCAGGCTAGTGGTCGGCCTGTTAACCCACTTTATCAAAAATCAACTTACCCAAGAAAGCCACAGTTTGAGGTCATTCAGAGTTGGTCTTCCTCCTCCTCAATCCTTCTCTCCCTCGCCTGTGCTCCAGTCTGACACTAAAGTCTCCATTGACACCAATGAATGGCCTTGTGTTACTATAGGTTATAGCTCTATACTAAACAAGATGTTCCCAATTACTTTTTTGTGTGGCTTTTGTTTAGGTTTTCTAGTGCTCTATGACAGCCTGTTATTGTTACCCCAGTGGCTCGAATATAAGCCTAAGTTTACTTTTGAACAAAACTGGGTTAAATGGCTAAGTTTATTGGTTACCCCAGCGGTCATATGGACTATTTTATTGTACCCCAGGGTAGATGGTGGGCTAGATTAGTTGTACCCCAGGGTAGCCTACAGCCAGGGTTAGGTATAGCCCGTGTATTGTTTACCCAGGTAGATTTAGCCAGGTATTGTACCCCAGGGTAGGTATAGCCAGTGTATTATACCCCAGGGTAGATACTTCATAACAGTGTATTGTCACCCCCAGGGTAGCATGTGGCCAGTGTATTGTCATCCCAGGGTAGGTTTGGCCAGTGGTATTTGTACCCAGGGTAGTGTGGCCATGTATTGTACCCCAGGGTAGATGGGCCAGTGATTGCTACCCCCAGGGTAGGTGTGGCCGATTGTATTTGTAACCCCAGGCGAGGCTGTGGCCAGTGATTTACCCCGGCGGTAGGTGTGGCCAGTTTATTGTACCCCAGGGTAGGTGTGGGCCATTATTGTACCCCAGGGTAGCTGTGTCCCAGTGTTTTGTACCCCAGGGTAGGCCACAGGTGTGGCCAGTGTATTGTACCCAGGGTAGATTTGTGGCCAGTGTATTGTACCCCAGGCGTAGGTGTGGCCAGTGTATTGTCACCCCAGGGTAGAATGTGGCCAGTGTATTGTACCCAGGGTAGCGTCGTGCGGCCACCCAGTGATATTGTACCCCAGCGGTAGATATGGCCAGGTTATTGGTACCCCCAGGTAGATGTGCCGCTGTATTGTATTCCCAGGCCAGATGGGCAGTGTGTTCACCCCGGTTAGATGTGGCCAGTGTTATTGTACCCAGGACGGTGGTGTGGCCATGTAAAGGCACTACAGAGGCAATTGCCGAGCAATTGCCGTACCGGGCAGTGATGCAACCAGGCCAAGGATGCTCATCTTGCAGCTGTAGAACCTTTTGAGGATCTCAGACCCATGCCAAATCTTTTTAGTTTCCCTGAAGGGGAATCAGACTCTTGTCGTGCCCCTCTTCACGAGAGTCTTGTTGTGTTGCCCCTGTTTGGAACTAAAACACACAAGTGTGTTCTTGGGCACAGGGACTTGGTCGGTCTGGCTTGAGACATGGTTGGTCATTACAGACTCAATCAGGGACACTCGTTGAAAATGTCAGTGAAGACATGTCCAGCACATGTCCTCCGGCTAATCCGTTTCCTCGGCCCGCAGCCTTGTGGATTTGTTGACCGTAAAGGTCTTACTCACATTGGCTACAGGAGAGCGTGATCACACAGGTCGTCCGGAACAGCTGACTGTTCTCATTGCATGCCATCACTGTTGCTTGCTCGAAGCGAGCAAGAAGGGATTTAGCTCGTCTCCGGTAGGCTCGTGTCACCTGCGGCAGCTCACGGCTGTGCTCCTTTGTAGTCTGTAAGTTTGGCCACATCGCCCTGCCACACCTAAGATGAGCGTCGGAAGCCGGTCGTAGTATGATTCAATCTTTGCCAGTATTGACGCTTTGCCTGTTTTGGTGGTTCGCTCGCAGGCATAGCAGGATTTCTTGTAAGCTTCGGTAGAGTCCCGCAACCTTGAAAGCGCGCAAGTCTCTACTCTTTAGGCTCGGTGCGAATTTGCCTGACATTCCATGGCTTCTGGTTGGGGTATGTACGTACAGTCACTGTAGGGACAACGGTCCTCGATGCACTTTATTGATAAAGCCAGTGACTGATGTCGGTGTACTCTCCTCTCGCTCGCGCGCGCTGAGTACCGGAACATGTTCCATGTCTGGTGATAGCAAAACCGTCCTTGTAACTTTAGCACCTCTGCTCCATCTTGACACTTTTTTTATAGACCGCAGTCTCACTGCTGCTTCCTGCTTTAATTTTTGCTTGTAAGCAGGAATTCAGGAGGATAGGTTGTTGTGGTCAAGATTACCAATATGGAAGGTGAGGGGAGAAGCTTTGTACGTCGTCTTCTGTGTGTGGTGCAGATGATCTACAATTTCTTTTCCCTCTGTTTGCACGTATTACCATGTTCTAGAAATTTTGGTAGACCTGAATTAAAGTCTCCGGCCACTAGGAGACCGCCTCCTGCGCCGTGAGGTGGTTTCTGTTTGATATTTCCTTATTTCCTTATACAGCCTGACCGAGTGCGGTCTTAGTGCCAGCATCTGTCTGTGGTGTGGTAAATAACAGCCACGAAAAGTATATCTGAAAACCCTAGACAAGTATGGTTGGCCTGCAATTTATCATAATATACTCTACTTCAGGCGAGCAAAAATCTAGAGACTTCCTCAGATTCGTGCCACCCAGCTGATTGTTACAAATATGCACGGACCCCCCCCCCCCCTCGTTCTTTACTGTGTGCTTTCTATCTTCCCGGTGCACCGTACTACCCGCTAGCCTGAACATATCCATTTCATCATTTAAGCACGATTCCCGTCGAAACATAGGCATATTACAGTTTGAGTCCCGTTAGTAGGATATCGGGATTGTCACCTCGTCTAATTTATTGTCCAATGATTGCACGTTCGCGGTAGTTTATTGGACCCAGTACGCAGCCTCTCCCACTCGCCTTCTCCGCGTTTCGGTCACGAGGCTTCCGGCTCCTTTGTTCCTCTTACCTGCTTCGCTCCTCTTGCAAATAACGGGGATGTTGCCCTGTCGGTGTTGGCCCCGGAGAATGTCCGGTTGCATCTCGGTGTAGAGCAACGCCTCGTTATCGAGGTAAGTGATCGCTGTCCTGCTATCCAGAGCGCTCTTTTTTGCCGTAAATTACGGTTGCAGACACATTTATGTACAAAATAAGTTTACAAAATAACGCGAAAAAAAACACATACCTAGAACAATTGTGGGCGGCCCGTAAAATCTGCTGCCATTTCTTTCCGGCGCCATTTTTGTAAATACCATCGCTTTACTGCTGGTTACTTTTACCACACACAGCTCCATATTCTTCCTTAGGCCCTGTGTGTGAATGCTGTGGTTGACTGACCTCTCCTACTATACTATAGAGACAAAGGTCAGAGGTTAGAGGTTCAGCACTTGCACCTCTAGTGACAGCCAGTCAAACTCAGGTTCACTGCCATCCACACTATACTTTGTATTACAAAGACTGAGCTGTTTCCACGTCTTGACACAGTCTCCAGCTTGGACCAAGGTTCAGATTTAGCTGAATTGGGCCAGTGTTCAGCGAGGTTGATTCAGCCATCTTAGCTTTATGTGTTGGCTTGGCCGGATGCTTGAGGCTTGCGTGACTTGTTGGTGAGCGTGGAGAGATGATGAGTGTACTGGTCTGTAGTGTTAGCTTGCTGGTTACTCTGCTTTCTGCTCGACAGAAATTACGACTGCCTCGTCTGAATCCAGGATCACTTCAGATACATTTCTAATCTATTATCACACATCTGCAGGGCGTTAACTATGTCAAGGAGGACGAAATAGGCAGGCGGGCGGATATGTGAACGGTAGAGGGGAGTGAAGAGGGAGGAGGGAGACATTCCTCTTTCATATTTTTTCTGTCATCATACTACATTTGACAATTAGGCCATGACCAGCTGTCTGTCACAATAACATTCTCTATAGGTGTGATGAAACTGTCAACCAGAAGATGGCCATTCAACCCACTTTCATCCTCATAAGTCAGATCTTGTCTTTAATTCTGCGGTTCCCACTAAGTCTTTTTTATTGATAAAAAGTGCTGTGACTGTTACGGGTATATTACAACTTTTGCGCCCTTCAGGCCCATCAAGGGCCCCGCCAGAGCCTATATGAACCGGGCTCTGGCTGACTGACAGGCAGTGGAGTCATGCCCATTTGGGCACAAGGGCACGTGCCCCCTCACGATTTGTTCCAGTTTCTTTTCTTTTTTCAGATGTTAAATTATATAACTTAAACTTTCATTTTAGAGCCATGCCTCTTATCTCATAATTTCTCCCTTATCCAAATATCTGGCAGCGTTATTTTGCTCACTGAGGGGTGCGTCCACATCGACGGCCTAGACAAGAGAGTAAAAGACAACAGAAGAAAATATGGTTTCAAAAACTGATCTGTGTTTGTAACTTTAATTTGATCGAGCTAGTAGCCTGTGATTTTCCCTTCTTGATGAATAATAAAACAAAAGATGTTTTTGTTGTTTCTCTTTAATACTTAGCCACATATTAAGTTCCAATCTTTACTAGCTAAGCGTTTACGCTTAGCCTTGCCAGCTAGCAGTCTCTCTCATATCTCTTCCTAGGACCTCATAATTAGCTACCATCATTTCAGCTAGTTAAATCAAGTCTAGATAGCTTGTTTAACTATCTTAAGCTGGCAAAGTCCTGCTGGCAAGGTTATGACTAGAAAAGCACAGCCAAACGTTACTAGTACTGACATGCAGACTCATACATTCCCCTGCTATCAAATCTCGCATTTAACCCAGATCCGTGACTTGGCCAGTGAGGTGCAGAGAAACATATTTCTGTTTCTTGTAGAAAACTAAGAAACCACCAGACAGGGGATACAGCTCAGGATGTTGGTGCTTTTGTTAAATTCTCTGGCACCTATGCATAAGTTCATTGATATTGTCTGTCTAAGTTATGATCCATGATATTTGCCTGATATCAGTGTGGGTATGGAACTTACGTAGTAATACAGTTCACGATACTAGTAATTGAACCTGCCATTTGCAGGACAGCTGTGTGGTAGTTTCAACTAAACTATAATCATAGGTTATGATTGTCTTATCCAGTAGTTATACCTTTTTCCCATGTAAGCGGTGTACTAGTAACACTAGCCCAGATAACGTCACACCCTACTCTTTCTCTTTGCATACAAAAAAATAAAAATTAGGGGGAAAATCATGGGCAAGAATTCCATTTCTTTTTCCGTAGGCCTCAGACCTGCCTAAATTTCTCCCTTGAAAATATAGTTCTTTGATTTGCCAACAATCTTATATCGGCCAATGTATAATCTTTAACTCTGACTCCCATGACAGATTTGTCTTTTGAAAATATATCGAGTCAATATAACATTTCAGATGTCAGATATGATAGATTTATCACAAAGGCCTAAAGTATCAGTATAAAGGTTTGAGACATTTTTCAGGACTAATTTCTTTAATTTTTACTATTTGCTTACTATTGTTAGAATAATAGGTAGTACACTACCACACTCTATATAAACTATGATCAATAACACAGTATGAATCATGCTAGTAACCAAAAAAGGTGTTCAACAAAATCAAAATATATTTTATATGAGATCTTCAGTACCCATCATATTGCTCCTCTTGATGACGAGCTTTGCCACTCTTCTGCATTCTCTCAACCAGCTTCGATGTGAGGTCAAGTCACCTATGGAATGCATAGTTCATTGAACAGTGTGTACCTTTGTTAAAGGACTTCATTCTGTATAAAATGCATTTCCTTTCTTAAATCTGCGTTTGAAGCCAACTCAGTCTGCGACTTTGTGATAGACAGGTAGTGAGTGGTATACAAAGTATTAACCTCACTTGGTAAAACATAAGTCACGCATTATTATGGAAAGAACAGCTCAAATAAGCAAAGAGAACACCAGCTCCATCATGTCTTTAGACATCGACAAGATGCAGACAATCTGGAACATTATTCTTGCAAGCTGCCGTGCAAAAACATCAAGCGCTATGAATGAAAACTGGCTCTCAGAGGACCGTCTCACCACACGGAAGATAAATCCAGAGTTGACCATGCATGCATCCAGAGAGCTAAGTTACTCATTACGAGTCCCCCTAAACGTACACCTCAGATTGCCAAGCACCAAAATAAATGGCTTCACAGAGTTCAGAAAGTAACAGAACACATCTCAACATCAACTGTTTATAGAGCCCGCCATATGAGTGCAATCCGGCCTTCATTGGTCAAATGTGCTGCAAAAGAAACCACCTACTAAACCACCACATAATAAGAAAGAACTTGTTGGGCCAAGAAAGCACTGTCAGCATCTGGACATTAGACCGTGCGAAATCGTTCTTTGTCTGTATTGAGTCCAAAGATTTGAGATTTTACGGTTCCAACCGCACATGTCTGCTTGATGAGACGCAGAGTAGCGTAACGGATATCACCGGCATTTAGTCCGCGTTCCCACGAAGTGCAAGCATGGAGAGAGAAGTCGGGTTAGATGACTGTCGTGGGGTGCTTTGCTGT